>NW_006292026.1:759826-763009 GCF_000327345.1 Myotis davidii | reverse complement strand
GAAAAACACAACTCAGAGTCTTCAATTATTGAGATAGTGATGATAATATGACCACATAGAAGTTGAGCACCATTCTCCTTCACCTTTATTCCAGATTAGCTAAATTCAGTCTACCCAATTATCCATACTCATTCATTCATATTCTCGTTCTATTTCTAAAATATGGGCTTTTGTTTGTTTCAGCAAAAGATAATTTGAAATACTGGGGTAATGCAAAAGACTGATCAACCTTCTGTTATGCTTAACGACTAGGAAGAGGCATGGAAATCATTGGGTTCAACTTCTGTAATTCATACCAGGAGAAAATAAACCAAATGATTTCCACAGCCTTTTCTAATCCTTTAAACAATCATTTTCACACTTTGGAATGTATTCCTTTGATATAGAATTATTTAAGGAAATATTTTCAAGGATGTTTATCGCAGCAACATTTGTAGTACCAAAGCATGGAAGCAATTTGCCTGCAGCAAATATGGCAAAGACTAAATAAATTCAGCCACTTCACCATAGAATACCATGTACCTATTAGCAATACCAAAAAAAATGGGGCTATATATCTGGTGACATATATTCCCAAGAGTTATTGAGTGAGAAAAGCAAGATGCAGAAAATTCAATATTGTGTAATCCAAATTTTCTAAAAAGTGGTAAAACTTTTTATTTGTGTGATGTGTGATTCCTAAATAGAAATATAAGAAAACAGAGAGATAAAGGGTTTGATTATTAATATGATGTTTGGATTTTGTTGCGGGGGAGGGGGGTCATGGCTGATTTGCATCATGGGGAAAAGGAATAGAGAGGAAGACGACCAGCAAGAAAAAAGGAAAAGGAGGGGGAAGAGAATGCTATGATTAAAGCTATACATTTATGTAAACTTATATGTCTTTAAAAGTATTTAAATATTTAAGATAAATTTTAAAATGCCTTTCAGGAAAAATTGTAGTATCATTTTTTGTCACACTCTGTTTTAAAGTATTTTATTGATTAAATTCTTTAGAATATTTAATCAAATTACCTAGACTTTCTTTGTTAAGCTACCACTTATTGATGGACACAGAATGCACTAAACACTCAACATATATTAATTTGTTTTTAAAAGAGTTTAATTTAAGGATCAATAAATTTCCACAAGTTATACTTTAATTCCTGGCTGGGCCAAAGTACAATTTCTATATGTAAACTCTATGAAAGGCTTACTATTGAATCCCCAGTGCCTGCCATCATTGTTGGCACCTGGTAGATAACACAGACTTGCTGAATGAATGACTGCATGTGATTATTTTATATCTCATTAGAAATCATATTTCTGAAGATGATTAAGTTACATAATGTTTAATTCAACCTTTCCTGGTACCCTGTTATTATACTCCTAAACCAAAAATGACCAATAAAAACAAGAAACAAAAAAAAAACACCTAGAAAACTCTAAACATTTCAAGATTCTAACTTTCAAAACAAAATTAACACCTGAAAGTCTGAGAATGTAAAGTTGTATATATTTAAGAATAGATCTATGTGGTGTAATTCACTGTGGTACAGTGGCAAGAATAAAAATACATGCTAGGCAACTGGACTGCCATGATTGAAATTCTTGTAATCCACTTAAAAACTGTGTGCTCTTGGGGAAGTAGCAGAGCCTCTCTGTGCCTCCTCTGTAAAATGCTGTGAGACTTATATGTGGTACGACATATAGAACTCCCATCACAGGGTCTAGCACATGGCAAAAACTTAATAAAGTGTTTTCTAATACTATTAATAATCAGATGAAAAGATAAAAAATAATAACAACAGAGATTTTAGTATTTGTTTGCCAAATGGCTTTTGTGTTTTGAACAGTTACTGCTAGGTCTATATGGAGTACCTCAGTTATGTAACACACCTCCTAATGGAAGAGCCGAAGACTGGGGTCAGGATTGAGCCCAACTTAAACTGGGCAAGAAGTCAAGAGACTACAATTGGAGATCAAGTTTAAAAAAAACTTTGCAGGAATGAATAGTCGAGCAGACGCCAAAGGTCAGAGTGAAATAGTGGTTAAAAAAACAGGCAGGTCAAAAGTAGAATCCAGGAAACAGGATACCCAGAGAACCCAGAAAAACAGGATAGGAAATCTCAGGAAAGCGAGCTCCAACACCATGAGGAACTTGCTCATGATGGAAATCCAGGATCGGTCAGAAAATTCCTTGGCTTTCACCTCCTAGCCAGTAAAACAGTCTTAATCTCCCAATTAAATCAGGATGCGGGTATCCCTGGACTAGTTGAGAAATACACGAATGAAATTAAATGAATTAAAAACTCTCATAATAAGAGTAACAACCCATTTATTCATTACTTACCTATTGTATGATAGAGTTTTATTTTGTTTTTGTTTTTAGTTGTCCTAAGAAAGGTATAGTAGCACCCTCCCTTAATCACAGATAACAAGCATAATTGTCATTAACTGTACTTAGTGAATTCTTCAGAGCCCAATTAATATGCTAAAAGCTCCCCAGTTCCCACTGCCTGTTGACCTGTGAAAGTTTCATAATTTTTAAATTATAAGATGGCTTAGGAAGCAATAACCTCATGCCTGCCTGGTAGACTGGGCCAGAGTGAGAATAATACATTAAGTCAATTTCCAGTGGAATACAATAAGAGTGATGCCTAATTTGTGAAATTAAACTATCTAGTCAGTCTCATCAAAAAGGCACATGATCCAAACTCCAAAAGGCTTAGGGAGAAAGGGCAAAGACTGATATAAGCATATACTGCAGGACTGTAACAAAGCAGTTGTTTGGCGGTTGGCCTATATGTGAAGGCAGGAAAACAAAGTGCAGCTAGGGAGAATGTTCTCTGGTTTCCTGGGTAACAGGAGTCAAAGACTGCAAGGAATGGAGCTGAGAAAGGTACTTGCAGAGGAAAAGCAAGAAACATACCACCACAGGAGATTCTCTGCAGGAAGGTAATAGTGCATGTTCAACAACTGTAACGGGACAGGTATTCAACCAGAGGTGGGAAAGATGAACTGACCCAGAAGCCCTGACATATTCTTTTTGGAAATACATTTCCTCAGCAGTTAGACACAGTTACTTAACCAGCATTCTTGGCCTTGCATAATTGAATATTGATTGAAAAGATGCATTTAGTGCCTCTGAAGTGAAATAGGTGGGTATTGTATGCAGGTAAGGACTCAATAGTCAGGTCACAG
>NW_006292026.1:754340-759805 GCF_000327345.1 Myotis davidii | reverse complement strand
TGCTGACAAATGAAGGGTCTAAAGCATCTCTTCATCAATAACACCGGCCCTGCTAGTTCCTTCTGTAAGCCATCATTGTTATTCCAGACACTAGCTGCCCTAATAATCCTATCAAATTCACTTGAACTCAATTCAGTAGAAGAAAATTAAAAAGATTCATCCAATTTGATACTTGAAATACCTGCAAATGGGCAAAATGTGTTTGATTGCCATTCTAAAGCAGGACTTTGTCAAAATGTTAGGTTCAGTTTTAGCCTTGAGACGACATTACTTGGAATTAATTGCTACATAAAATAGTCATTTTATGACAAAAGCATAATGAGATCATCATAATTTCTAAAAATCAACAATTTAATCCTGGCAATTTGGATGGACAGCACATCTTCAGATGGCTTAAGAAATAACACATCATTAAAGGCATATGCTTTTGTGTGTGTGTGTGTGTGAGAGAGAGAGAGAGAGAGAGAGAGAGAGAGAGAGAGAGAGTAGAGAGAGAGAGAGAGAGAGAGAGAAAAGGACTGTCCTGTTGATTTCCTGTTGGGTGACAAAACATAGCTTTGGCAGTGCTGCCTTGTGAAGGGTTGTTTACTGCTTGGAAAAGGGTTTCCTATTAGGAATGTACTGAACTTATTGCAATGTCATAGAACAGTGTCAGCTGTGTCACTGCCAAAAATGACATCAATTCTCACCCCCCACAAAGACAGACATTGTTAGGGGTGCCATTAATGAGGCATACACTTTTCTTTCCTCAACTTTTCCTCTATGGAGTAAGAGATCAAGGCTTTCTAGTGGAATTAACTTTCCAGAAGATAAAGAAACACTGCAAAAGTTTTAAACAATACAAAAGGTTTTAAACAATATAAAAGTTAATGGGGGAAAAATGACAGCAATGCATGCAATTACAAAATTCCCACATAAGAATCACAGACAAATAGAAATACATGCAGCAAAACAAATGTGTATACATACACACATATGCATTGTTCTCACAAAGTATTTACTACATGAAATGTTTTCAATCCTCTAAAATTTACACTGGTTTCTTATCCATTTTTTATGTTTCACCATCAGATTTAAATGTTATATATGAACAATGGACACTCGATAAATATCTTCCTATCCTCTATGTTCCTTAATAGTCATTAATAAAAAATACAACTACATAACAAGTTATTTTTTAACAAAAACCAAAATTATTATAATTTTTGAGTAGCTTCTATATGCCAGATTATTACACACACACACACACACACACACACACACACACACACGAGGCCCAGTGCACAAAATTCGTGCACCCTGGGTAGGGTCCCCAGGCCTGGCCAGCGATAAGGAGCCTTCCAGCTGCCAGCCAAGGCCTTTCTTTGTTCCACACCACCCCCTGGTGGTCAGTGCATGTCATAGCAGACGGTCAAATTCCTGAGAGGATAATTTGCATATTAGCCTTTTATTATATAGGATATTATATATATGTTATATATATATACATATATATTACAATGTAGTGCTTACAAGCTAGTTATAATTAGGAAACTGAGATCAGACAGATCACTAGAATAGACCAGAGCCACACAAGTAAGTGGCAAAGCTGGGACTCAAAATCTATTCTTTCTGATTTCAAATCTGCACTCACTCTCTGCTATGACTGGTTGCCCATTACGACATGGAGGAGAGACTGTTCCATGAGGTGACTGCTGCCTGATCTTTGTGCTAGATCAAGGCCAGAACAGAGATAAATTCTCTTAAACTCCCTCAGAGACTGGTCATCCCCTCCCCTCTGCCCCTAGGCATGCTGGTTCCTGGAACAGGCACTCTGCCCTTGAAAATTATGTAAGGTCTTTTCCCATTATCTGGGGTGGATCATGCCCCAGTACCCTAATCCATCCTGCCCCTTCCTATATAACCCTTTAGTGCATGCCACACGGTGCAGAAAATATTGATATTGTCTTTCTGCCATCCAAGATGTGCCTTGTATAGAAGTTTCCTTAATAAACTCTTAATGTTATGCTGGACTTGCCAGCCTCTTTCTCCTGTCTCTTGGTCCCACAAAATTTTACATAATAATCACTAATATCCTATCTGCACAATCCCAACACCAACAAAAAAATTTGGATGAGGCATTAATAATTACAGTCAAGGAATTAACTGTTAAATTAGTGACTGACCTGCAATTCCCCATAGTAAACACACAATAAAAAAGGCTAGAAGAAATAGAAGAAGGAAGAAAGTGAGATGGGAAAGAGGAATGGAGGCAAAGGATTTTCTCTCATTAACTTATCAAATAATTGTGTCCCAGCTTCTCATAGCAGCTAGAGATACAATGGTTAGCAAGATCACTCACTGTCACCCATCTCACAGAGTTGATAGACTAGTGTAGGAAATTTTCATTAATCACATAATAATACAATCCTATATAATAAAAGCCTAATATGCTAAGTTGCCTGGTCGTCCAGTCAGCCATTCAACCAATCAAAGCATAATATGCTAACAATATGCCAAGGCCGCTCAATTGCTCACTATGATGTGCACTGACCACCAGGGGGCAGATGCTCTGACTGGTAGGTTAGCTTGCTGCTGGGGTCCGGCCAATTGGGACTGAGCGAGATGGCCTAGACACACCCTGGAGCCCTCCGTGATCCTTTCCTGGCTGGCCAACCTCCCGCGTCCCTCCCTGGCCTCGATTGTGCACCAGTGGGATCCCTCAGCCTGGCTTGTGCCCACTGCAATCCGGGACCTCTCGGGGGATGTCGAAGAGCCAGTTTTGGCCTGATGGCAGAACGACTGGTCACTATGACACACACTGACCACCAGGGGGCAGACACTCGACACAGAAGCTGCCCCCTGTTGGTCAGTGTGCTCCCACACTGGGAGTGGGCCTATGTCTTCAGTCAGATATCCCCCAAAGGTTCCCGGCCTGCGAGCGGGCACAGACTGGGCTGAGGGACACCCCACCCTCAGTGCACAAATTTCGCGCACCAGGCCTCTAGTGAAATATAAAATCACAGCTTTGTTAATGCTGCCTAGCAGGGGTACATGGCACTACTGAAAGTGTGTAACAGGGTATTTGGCAGTCAGGTTGGACAAGGATGATTTGCCGGAAGACATAAAAATAAAGAAAAAAAAACCTTGCTAAATAGATACTAACATGAAGAGGAAGGAAAGCATTCCAGACAATAATAACCACATGTTCAAAAGCATGAGGTTGTATTGAGGGTTGAGCAAGACCAGCAGGTATAAAGGACTTAAAAGCAGGTGGAGGGGCTGGATTGCAGAGAGTGTGATGGCATATGGGGGAGGTAAAGCAGGAGAGGCACTTGGTGCTAGGTCTTCAAAGATTATATTAAGGAGAACTGTATTTCTCTTAAGAACAAGTGGAAGTCATTGAATGTCACTGAACATCTGAAGTTCTTTATGAACTGACTTTGTGAGAATGGCATTCAGAGCAAGGTTAATATATTATTGCCATTGTCCAGTCGAGGGCAGGAGCCTGGATTACAATGACAGCAGTGGAAATTTAGAGAAGTGAATAGAATTAAGAGATAGGGCACTGTAGCAATGGTTATGATTGTAGGTATGGTTATGGTTACAATTATGGTGAAAATATGGTTATTGAACTGAGAGAGAGTAAGGTTTCAAGAATGACTGAAGTTTTTGCTTGATTCACAAAAGATATGAGGTCATTACTTACTGAAGGAGAGAACAAAACAGGATGAGGCTTATGGGAGTTGATCATGTGTTGTGATCTTAACATGGTGTGCTTACTGTGCCTTTGAAACATTCAAAATGAGGTATCAGTTATGTAGTTTGACTATTTGGTCTGGAGCTCAGAAGAGGTCTAGCTAGTGAGAGGAATATTGCATGCCAAATATAAGTAGTATGGCAGTCATGAGAGCTGTTCACCAATTATTCCCAGCTCTCTGTCCTCTGGGGACATGGTAGGGTTGCACATCCTAACCTGGATTTATCAGTCAGGGTATCATCAAAAACAGAAACCACTTTAACATTTCAACACAGAAAATTTAATACATGGAATTGTTTATACAGATGTTGAAATCGCTGAGAAGCCAAATAGAGGATGTAGAGCAAAGAAGAAAGACACGAGTCAAAGAGGAAGTAGTTTTACCTGACTCTGGAAGCCACTTGTAGAAGATGAAACCACACTGTGCCTATTATTTTGGGAGCTGAAATCACAGAGAAGCCACTGCTGCTGGAGATGCCCTCCAAATCTGAAAGAGGGACAAAATGCAATAATCTAGTTTCTCCATTCCTCTGGCCCTCCATCCTTCCATCACTATTTCCCAATGACTGGAACTACCTGAAAGCCAGAGAGCAAGAAAACAAGGGAAATGCAGTCCCTTGCAAACCAGAGCCAGTTTGAGAAGGGTGGAGAATGGACTCAGAGCAAACAGGGAAAAGACTGGCACAGTGTGGTCATTCAGTAGGTCTGATCAATGAGTTATGAGAAGAAGCAACATGGAACTTTTGAACAGAACATTTAGTTACAAATAGGAAATTCTCTACCAACCATGGTCTCAGAATAAGGACAATATGGAGCACAGGCCCCAGCAGATCCACAAAGGAAGTGTAGCATATAACCAGAGTGAGAAATATTTTTTTTCTTTTAAGCCACTGAATTTTGGGGGGATTTGAGGAGTGTTTGCTACTTGTAGCGTAACCTAGTCTATCCTGGGAGATACAAAATTAGAACTGGTAAGTGGGGTGATGCCCTCCCTAAACTTGCAGTGGTTCTCAATCTTCCTAATGCCGCGACCCTTTAATACAGCTCCTCATGTTGTGGTGACCCCCAACCATAAAATCATTTTTGTTGCTACTTCATAACTGTAATTTTGCTACTGTTATGAATCATAATGTAAATATCTGACATGCAGGATGTATTTTCATTGTTCTCGACCCACAGGTTGAGAACCGCTGCTTTAGAGGGTTGGCTGACAGTCACTGATGAAACGGATATTGAAAGCTAGAAGGATTTTAATTTAAATTATACAGTAGGAACATATTAGTTAAATCAGTTTTAAACAACAGTTTAACATGCAAATAATATATCTTAGAACTATGTAACTGTTTTCTATATATAATTCTTAGTTTTCTATATATAATTATTAGATTTGCCATGCTTGCTTCCCCATTTCACACTTCCCTTTCGCTCAGTTAACTGAAGGTATCATAAACCTCTCACTCTATGGACCCATGTACTGTCCTCAGGTAGTAACTATCATACATTATCTAGAGACTCTGGACTTTTGGATGGGATTTATGAATTCTCCTTTGGGAAGTAAGTTTATTTTTGCTTTCAGGCCAAATAGCTGAAAACCAGGAAAGCAAATATTTTCAACTTCATATTGGTGGAGTCATATTAGTTTTGTCCAACAATTTTAAAGAAGTAGTGACCTGTGTTACTTCCACATGGGATCATGGAAGAGCTGGTGCAAAAACTCTATAACTTT
>NW_006292026.1:752076-754311 GCF_000327345.1 Myotis davidii | reverse complement strand
TCCCTATGACATAGAGACCAGCAACATTTCATAGAAAAGTTGATCCATTAACCTAGGTATCATAGGACACATAACATGAATAAGAAACAGTGTTTATTGTTTTAATCCTTTTAGATTTGGGGGTGTTAATCAAGATTATTGCCTAGTTCATCCTGATTTATGCGAGTGGTAATTAAAACCGAGCATATAAAGTGAATGGGAATGCCTAGAAAGAAAACATTGTGTTCTAGGAAAATACACCCTGCATTCTCATCGCACCTCCATCCCCGTCACCCCCACCCCCAGGTAGCTGGTGAGAGGTCACAGCCCCTGTGTAGAAGAATTTTCTGCCTCAGAAGCACTCTAAGAAAGTGCTTCAAGGAGAGAATGGTCTTATCTATTACTGCTAAGAGATCAAGCTTCAAAGAGGAATAAAAACTTCCACTGAAGCTAGCTAAAGATGTTCTTGATGATCTCAGCAAGATGTCTTTCATCAAATGAAGGAGACAAAGGCCAAAATAGCATGGCTTGAGGACTGAGTGGGAGTTGGAGGAAGTGACAGAATATAAACAACTACTTCAGAAAGCCTGGATGAAGGAGAGATTGAGGGCAATGAGAGACAGCCCCCAAAAAAAGCATCTTGAAAAGAGGTTTATACAGACTCATGCCCAGCATACTTCATTCTAATGGAATAACATAACATATAAACTACAATTATTTGGAATTCTAGTTGCTGAGATGAAATAACGATCACTTCTAATGCAAAATTTAAATCACCTTATATTTTTGATTCTTTAAAAAAAAACCCATCTTTATTTGATTTTTCAATAAAGATTAATATGTGCACCTGCAAATTTACAGCTAAATTTAATTGCAAAGGGTGCTTGCAGATTGTAACATTACTATTTAGACCTTTTCATATGCTTGCATTATAATTAAATTGGTTTTATCAGGGAGAAATGTGTTTCTAGGTAGAACACATAGCTTATATATGGAAAAGACTGCACTGATCTCATGTTAAAAGAGTTATTACTTAAAAGCATTTTTTTAGTATTTTCCCTTTTATAATCCCAGTGCCTAATGCAGTGACTAGAATATCCATTGCACACCCTGTCACTATTTTCTGGTCACATCCTTTCAGTCAAAAAGTATAATTGCCAATGAGCTAATTAGTTACTGGTGAAATTGCTAATCACCAAAACTTCAGATAATATCTTATTCAAATAATTGTTTGCAGCCATACAAAATAGAAGCCACTATCCAAATGAAATATTCACACTACATGTACAGCTTTTAATTCCTGGATCCTCCCTGTACACACATACATTTAAAGGCAGCAAGGCAAATACTTCAAAGTGAAAAACAGCAACAGCTTTTCATAACATGGCTCAAATGTGCCAAATCAATGTTAAGTGGATTATATATCTTAGCTCAAATCCTTTCAATTAATTTAAGTGATAGGTGTTATAATTCCTATTCTACACACATATTAAGTGTATCAGTTTAAGTCCATATAGGTAGCAGGTGACCAAGCCAGGACACTAATCAAGCCCCATAAGCCACCAACAGTGTTGCACAAAATATTGTGAATATTTTTCATTGCAAACACAAATATCCAATCTCCAGATTGGCAAGCGAATAGGCATAGTGTTTCATTCAGCTCTGTGGCATATTTTAGGAGTATTTTACCTAGAGCTAGAAGGTAGAAATTCCTTTTTGAGTCTGACAAAGATTGTTATTAAGGCCCTGAAGTGGAACTTGATTATGTAGCATTGGCAAAAGAAACTCTACAATTGAAAAGTCTTACTTTCTGAAATATATCACCCATTTATTTCAAAGGGCCTTTTGAGTTCTCACACAGTGGGTTAAATAACAATAGTAAAAATTATTTTAAACAATTTTTACAGTGAGATAAATTAATGAGGGTGGAAAATCCTTTCTCATTTTATTAATATTTATTCTCATACTTCCATTACAATTTCTCAAATTTACCATTTCCTGAGTGAATTTAAATGTGAGATGATTGGTCTCACATTTGTATATAGCAGTGATGGTGAACCTTTTGAGCTTGGCGTGTCAGCATTTTGAAAACCCCTGACTTAACTCTGGTGCCGTCTCACATATAGAAATTTTTTGATATCTGCAACGATAGTAAAACAAAGATTTATCTTTTTGATATTTATTTTATACTAGAGGCCTGATGCACAAAATTTGTGCATGGGTAGGGTCCCTAGGTATGGCTGGTGATCAGGGTCA
>NW_006292026.1:726930-751333 GCF_000327345.1 Myotis davidii | reverse complement strand
CCTCAGAACACAGAACTTACAGACAGAACTTAGAAGACAGAAACTTAGACAGAACTTAGAAGACAGAACCTACACAGAACCTAGAACTTCGCTGGAGAGAACATGGCAAAAGATCCTGGACTGAACCTGACTACAGAAATTGGCAAGAGAACCCGGCTACAGAACCTGGTGACCGAACCTGGCTGGAGAACCTGGAGAACGTGGCTGGAGAACCTAGCAAGAGAACATGGACACAGTACTTGGCTGGAGACTGTGGCTAGAGATCCAAGCAAGGCTGCTGATCAACTGAACACTGTCTCCGTGTCATTCCTTCTTCGCCGACTCCGTCTACACCTATGGGAACCCCTGGACCTGCTGGGGCTGGACCCCAGCACTCTGACACGCGTGTCATAGGTTTGCCATCACTGGTATATAAAGACTTATAATATGGGATATTCATAAAGACTTATTTTCTTCCCCATCCAACTAATATAAAATAATTTAATTTAAAAATAGATCATGACTACAATGTGATTCATAACCCAATTTTGTCAATATCTCTGACCATAAGCAGGATTATAAAAAATTTACTGATAACATTTTTCTAAAGAAGGTCAGGAGCCCTGGCTGAGGTTTCTCAGTGGTTTGAGCATTGGCCCAGACACCAAAGGGTTGCAGTTACAATTCTCAGTCAAGGGCATGTACTTGAGTTGTGGGTTTGATCCCCAGGTCCTGATCAGGGCATGTGCAGGAGGTAACCAATCTATGTGTCTCTCTCACATTGATATTCTCTCTCTCTCTCTCTCTCTCTCTCTCTCTCTCTCTCTCTCCTCTCTCTTCTTCCCTATCTCTCTCTCTCCCTCATCCCTACCCCCCTTCCACTCCCTCTAAAAAAATCAATGAAAAAATATCCTAGAGTGATGATTAACAGAAAAAAAAGGAAGGCTAATGGAGACAATTCCTGTGAAATTCAAAAATTTGAAGTGCCCTCAAATGGCTATACAATGTTATTGTTACACAGATGATGTTCATCATCATTCATTGTGTAGAGATTAAATGCAGTTGATAGTAATTTTAAGCACCAACCAAATAATCCCCTTGATATGGGGGAAATGAAAGCACTTTTAAAATCAGAAAACGAAGGTTTAAAATACTGACAATGTACAAATATGATTGTTTTTGACAAGACATAGAGTCCCTCTAACTTCTATTTCTCTATTTTCACAAATTAATGATACCTAATTCAAGGAGTCATGATGAGGAAAAAAATGAAAAAGCCCCTTGCAAGCTTTAATGTCAACTTTGATAAATATTTGATGGATTATAACATGACAGATATTGTGCAAACAAAAGGTAGTTCCTGTAATGGATAGTTATTGCTATATTTTGTTGAAGCAGTTGTTTGCTGGCCAAAGAAAACATTAATTTTTGTCCATGCTAAAAGTGATGCTGTTCTACACACTATGAGGTATAATAAATTCTCAACTTTTCAAAAAAAAAAGAGGGGGGGACTCAAAGTACAAATCCAGAAAGAGTTTAAATTTCTTTTTGACATATCCTAAATTTCTAATTCAGCTGATCTGCTTACCTAATAAACTTTAATTCTACTCTGGTTATCATTTCTGTAAATACACATAAATGAAGATGGCCTTAAAGGGTATGGAGAATGATTCTGGGCAGTAAAAGTAAAAGGTGTATGGTATTTATAGGTCCTACCTAAAGTAATAATTATGCTGGAATAAAGAGGCATAAGACGTTGAATTCAATGAAGGGCATATTTTACTTCAGTATGTCAAGATAAAGACACTGAAATATATGACTGTATAACCTAAAAGAAAATATTAATAATCACCTAAAAAGCCCACAAATAGCTCTGGCCAGTGTGGATCAGTTGCTTGAGCATCATACCATTCACCAAAAGGTCACTATTTTGATTCCCAGTAAGGGCACACACTCAGGTTGTAAATTTAGTTCCCAGTGGCAACAGATCAATGTCTGTCTGTCTGTCTCTCTCTCTCTCTCCCCTTCCCTCCCTCCCTCCCTCCCTCTCTAAAATCATTAAAAACATATATTTAAAGCCCACAAATAAAACTTTTCCCTTATAAATTCTAAAAATTATTTCAAAGAAAATATTATTGGAGAACATGGGATTCTGGGCTATGAGTACCCGTTTTACAATTCTAAAACTTTCCCAAATTCTGCAAACATACATGCACACTGTAAATAAAAATAAGCATTATATCATTCTTTAATTACTTACTCTAGCTTTGTCCATAATATCCTTTTCTGTCCTTTGCAAGGCCATTCAGATAATATAGAATACAAAAGGGAGGGGAATTAACATGCAGGGGAAAAATCCTCTAGTTAAAAGCATTCCTTAATATTTAAAATGAATAACCTCATTTTCATTAGATAATTAAGGTGATACAATTATATTTTAAAAACGACAAGTGAAGTAATATGTCCAATTTTCCTAAGGCTACTGAGGTCTTTATTAAAAGCTGAAAATAATTCTGATCATTTTCTACTAGAGTAAACAACATTAATTTTGATGTTCTTGTCTGGAATGTTAGAGTATGTGGGGGTGTCATCTGGGACAAAGGGGAAGGTCCTGTAGCTAACCACATGTCCAGATGCATTTTCTTTTCCAAGTATTCACCTTGTATTTTTAGTGTGTCAATCTCAAATCACCAACAATATTTTCAGGTAAGCCTTGCTTAGAAATCACACTAGAGAAATTTAGAAGGGGTCAGGAGTAAAAACCTGCCTCTCTGGGGGTCTAGAAGAAAGATATAATCAATTCTAATTGTTTTTCTTCATTGTTTATCCTTAATTAAAATAAAAATTATTTGTGTTTTAAATGTCTTCGGTACTCTTCTGAGATAAAACTTTAAATCATGAGAATGTCTTTTGTTTACTTCAATTCAATATGTTATAGACTTATTTAGGTTGTATGACCAAAACAGAAATCATATATAAATAGAAACAACAGTGAGCAAGATTTGCCCAGCTCCTGATTCCTCAGAAATTTTAGGCCATATAGAATAGGTTAGTTTGGTCAATTAATTCCAAACAAATTAACTGCTGTAGAATAATTGAAGTTCATAAAGGAAAATGAAAACTATACAAGAGAAATCCCCATTACTCTTAGTGTCAAGATCCCACTGAATCTATTCAACTCTGTCAAATGCATTCCTTGAACTACTGCACATAAACAGGTTCACTTGCATCTTAGTTTTATTTTTCAATAACCATTCATACTTTAAAATGAAATTACATCAATGAAGAAAGTCTTTAGTAGGAAGGAGTTCTAAATCTACTTTGTAAACAATCCTAAAGGAGAATTATGCAAATTAAAATGAAAATGCTCATGCTTAGAGTCATATAAATGTAAGATTTCATGAAAAATAAGTTGCCAATGAATGTCAGAAAAACGACTATCCACTGTGTACCAGTAAGAGAAGAAATGTAATGCTGCTAATTAGATTTTCAGATTAAGTCCTGATTTCAGAAATGTTAATGTATACTGAGAATCAGTAAAGTATGATAGTTTTTTTGTTTGTGCATCCTCTTTATACAGAACATATAAAAGTTAGTCCGACATAAGCTCACAAATAAGCTCAATCAGTAACTTAAGCCTAGTTACATAAACTAGAAAAATATTAAGTAATTATTAATTCACCCATAAAATCCCAGAGAACAGACTCTTGGTAAGCAGAACCTCAACTGTGCTGTGATTTATTAATTCTAAATAAACATCAGCCTAAAGAACTAAATGAAACATGGTCATTGATGGGACTGACTGACCAAATTGGCAGCTGGGGTTTCACCAAAGAAGTGAAGCGGTTACTGTTATAATTAAAGAGAGAAAGATAGTTGATCCACTCATAGAATTTGATTTTTTTCAAATGGTTACAGTATTATAAAAGTCAAATATTTCAAAAATAAATAGATAAATAATGTCAAATAATATTCCAACAGTAAGTTTTTTATTTGGTAGAAAGTTAACTAGTTTGATATTTAAAATCATAACTTTCTTTATTCCAACCAATTTTCAAGCCTTCCAAAGTAAAAAGCTCTGCCATTATCTTTGATTTTGTTTAGTTTTGTTTTGTTCCTCATTTTGGAGATAAGAGAAGAGTCTTTGGGGACCCATGAAATGTCTCATTTTAAAATGGTAACACAGTTAATAGTTATTCTTATCAATGTGCGATTACTTTAGAAATTAAATTAAAACCACAAATTTAAAACTTGTAGTTCTTTTCAAAGCTTAAGATTTAGTCAGTATTAAATAATTACAATCATTACAAATTTATTAAAATCCTATGGAGCGTTAGGTACATAGCTCAGAGTGTAACACCATAAAGTAAATAAAATATGATTACTATCCTCAAGAATAATCCAAATTTATGAACTGGTCAATAGGCATATTACACGCCATTTATACCAATAATTTGGATTCTAAAAATTCACACACAATAAAAGAATTCAGTTTCCTTACTGTTTTTTGAGTAGACTAGAAAGTGTTAGAATTCAATTTAGTTTACAACAGAAGAGTACAGCTACAGATGTAACACAGTACAAGACATCAGGAGCTTTACAGTATCTTACAACATAAATCCAGAAGAAGCAGTGCTATTTTTATGTTTTTGAAAGGTATTGGGAATGTTTTACATGATGAAGAATGTCCACAAATCAACCAATATATCACAACTTACCCTTCCATTTCTTCAAAGTCAGAAGGAATTAAAAAAAGGAATTAAAAAATCACTTTCATCAGATGTGGGTAGAATGTTGTGAACACTGAATTTAGACATAAATATGTGGAACATGTAACACAGAGCTACCATTTATTCTGAAAATTCTCTTAATTTTTCAATCTTACTTGCCCCTAAGGGTGACAATAAAATATTATATGCAAAAGTAGTTTTTAAATAATATAACAGCCCCAGACCGTGTTCCTCAGTGGTTAGTGTTGGCCTACATACTGGAGGGTCAGGAGTTCGATTCCTGGTCATGGGTTCATACTTGGGTTGCAGGTTCGATCCCCACTCCCAGGTCAGGATGAGTATGGGAGGCAACTAATCAATGTGTCTCTCTCACATCAATGTTTCTCTTTTCTCTCCCTGTCTCTGTCCTTATATATACCAAATAAAAGGCACTGCTTTTCCATGAGTAAATATACTTGTCAATAAAGAAATCTACAAAGTCCTTGTGAGAGGGGTATATATTTTGTTTCTTTCTGCATATTTTTCTCCTCAAAGGAGTTGTCGTGTCATTATAGACAGAACAATGGCCCCCAAAGATGGCCATGTCCAAATCTCCAGAAACTATGAATGTGTTACTTTACATGGCAAGAAGGATTTTAAAGATGTGATTACGTGAAGAATCTTGAGATTATCCTGGATTCTCTGACTGAGCCCAAAGGATCCTTATAAGTAAAAGAGGGAGGCAAGAGAGAGAAGTAGACGTGAGGATGGAAGCAGAAGTCAGTGATGTGATTGCTGAGTTTGAAGATGGAAGGCAGTCTGCAAGCTAAGGAAATTGGGAAGCTTCTAGAGCTGGAAAAGGACACAGATTCTTCCGTAGGGCTTCCAGAAAAGAATGCAGCCCACCAAATTTGACTTTAGCTTAATGAGACTTGTGTCAGACTTCTATCTTCCAGAATAGTAAAATAATAAATTTGCGTTGTTTTAACTCATTAATCATGGGTTAACTTGTCACAGCAGCCCTAGGAAACTAATACACATGCCAAGGGAGGATGCATAGTTAGATTCTATAACCACAGGGCTGTGTGACTTTAAGCCAGTACCTCCCTATTTCAAGTAGGGATGTGGAATTAAGGTGATCTCTCTGGTATCCTACATCTGAAAAACACTATAATTAAACACACTAAATTCTCCTTTCTTTCTCTTTTCCCAATCTTTCAGGCTTCCTCTCCTCCTTGGATTAAAAAAAAGCTATTTCCCTTCGTATATTTTATGCTTTAGGGAGAAGGTAATTCCTTGGGTTAGCTGGTCTGGTAGAAACTGCTGAGAGATAATGAGGCCCACTTACCCTGATAAGCCATGGCAGCTGCTTTCCTTCACTGACAGTAAGTAGGGAACTTCTCTTGCCCACTCCAATTTTCCCTGAGTCTATTTTCCAGACTTCAAAATACACAGGCAGAAGTTACATAGAAATCCAATATGAACTCAAGGTCCCCAGAGAGTAGTTAGTTTCCTGGGCAATTATATGTAAAAATGTCCTCATCAAGATGATTCCTTTAAAGATTGTCTTCAGCACTAAGTTTTTAAAAATTCATGATTTGTCTTCCCAATTATAAGCAGGGAATTTAGAAGGATCTGTGGTTTCTGTGGATAAGGCCACTCACTAACAACACACTTGACCTTGAACCAGAAGGGTCAACTAAACTATATATATAACAATAGCCACAGCTAAAAACTGTATTTGTGCTTTCTTCAGCCCTAAATTATAACAATTTTAATAGGAGTCTCAAGTTCCATGAATGAGACGCCTGGAGTGTGAAGACGTTAATTCCTTAAACATCAAACTTTGTCACAATAACAAACTGGGTAATTATTCAATATTTAAAAATAATTACTTAAAATTTTTAATTTAAAATATAGTGGGGCCTTGACTTACGATTTTAATTCGTTCCGAGACCGAGCTCGTTAAGGAGCTCATTAAGGAGCTAATTAACTCAAATTACTCTGTCAACTCAATGCAAAAAATCAGCGGAGAGACATCTGGTATCTCAAAAAACTCATTAGTCGGGACACTCGTAAGTCAAGGCCCCACTGTAGTAAGGAAATGTATTACCATACAAGTACTCATACCCATGTAAAAGTAGGCTGCAAAAGTTCTATGGATAAGATGACCCAGCAATTTCACTGCAAGTTATTTACCCAAAAGAAATGAAAACAAGTGCTTGAATACTTGTACATTCATTTCATAACATCACTATTCAATTGCCAGAAAGTGAAAAACTTAAATGTCTATCAACAAATTAACGTATAAACAAACTATGGAATGCACATATAATGGAATATCATTCAGCCATAAATGTTACAACATAGATGAACCTCAAAAACATGCTGAGGAAAATAATCCAGGCACAAAATTTATGTATTATATGATTCAACTTATATAAAATCCATAAATCCATAGAGACTGAAAGCAGATTAGTGGTTACCAGGGATTAGAGAGAAGGAAATGGGGAATAACTTGCATACAGATTTTCCTTTTGGGGTGATGAAAATGTTTTAGAACTAAAGTTGATGATTGCATAACACTATAAACGTACTAAATGACACTAATTTGTACATTTTTAAATTATTTTACATTATGTGGATTTCACTTCAATTTGAAAACAAAGTTCTGTAGTTAGAACTGAATTCCCTTTTGGCCCTGCCACTTGCAATGTGGCCTTTAGCAAGTAACTTAAATTCTCTACCATGAAGACTAATGGACAAAAACCTCATTTAAACTGGAGTTGGGATGACCTGTATGGGGAACTCTCACACCCTACCACTCATCCTCAATTTCTCCAAACAGAAAGAAAGTACTTTCCATCTCTAATAAGATTTTTTTCTATTCTACTATTACCCTATATAATAAAAGGCTAATATGCAAATCAACCAAACAACAGAATGACTCATCACTATGACACGCACTGACCACTAGGGGGCAGACGCTCAATGCAGGAGCTTCCCCCTGGTGGTCAGTGTGCTCCCACAGGGGGAGTGCTGCTCAGCCAGAAGCCGGGCTCATAGCTGGTGAGTGCAGCGGTGGTGGCGCGAGGGCTCCCAGTCTGAGAGAGGGTGCAGGCCAGGCTGAGGGACTGCCCCCAAGTGCATGAATTTCATGCACCAGGCTTCTAGTAGCATAATAAAGGGGGATCTTGTCCACACCAGCAATCACTCAGCCAATGAAAAGCCACTACACTTCGAACTCCCAATTCCCTCCAATGAACTATTTGTTTACAACAGTCCCTCTGA
Source organism: Myotis davidii (assembly GCF_000327345.1). Lineage (NCBI taxonomy): Eukaryota > Metazoa > Chordata > Mammalia > Chiroptera > Vespertilionidae > Myotis > Myotis davidii. The sequence goes on along the minus strand of NW_006292026.1, from coordinate 743,354 downwards.
CCTTCCCTTTCCTCTATTAAAAAAAAAAAAAAGAAAAGGTTCCTCTCCTCTGTTCTCTGGACTAGTATGCAGTTCACTAGTAGACCATACCCCAAATTGAAATTCTTTGTTGTCCCCAAATAAACACTACTCAATTTTCAGGGTTAAAATGAGTATTAAATGGAATACTGTATTTACAGTATCTGATGCATAGCAGATTATTAGAAAAATTAAAGTTCCCTTCTCTGTACCTGTTTTCCCCCTCTACAGACTATTGGGACTTTAGAATACCAATTTATAAACATAAATGAGCAGTGGACAAAAGAAAAAAATGATATTGCTATACAAGTTCTGGAAATGAATCTTGAGGTAATCAGATGAAAGGATGATCTTTGAATCTTTAAAAGTTTGCATCACACACACTCTCATAGACATTATACATATCTCTGTCTTATCACTACCAGAGAGAAAATGCGGACACCAAATGTTGATCAATAAGAGATTGCTTCAGTAAGTTAAAACACATCAGTTCAATAGACTACTTTGTAGCCATTCTAATCAGAATGAAGATTTGTATTTAATGGCACTCAAAGATATCCATAGCATAAAACAGAGGGAAAGAAAACAGTTTCAAAATTTTATATATCACATTAAAAAAAAACACACAGAAAAAGGCTGTAAGAATATTCACATACAATGTAAACAACTTCAAATGTGGGTATTAAGAACTACATTTATAATACCTTTATAATAAGAAAGTCAATAAAAACATACCTATTTTGAAAGAAGATGTAATGAAATTTTAATAACATACATCCCTCATCAAACAGTATAAAATTGGTTCACTTCTAAATGTACTTCTCTCTATTTCTGATGTATAAGATTGTATAAGTCTTGTAGAGCAGAATTTTCCTTTGTAAAAAATAAATATACCACTTATTAGCAGTTTGACTTCTAAAAAATCACTTAACCTCTGCACATTAAAATCCTGATAAGCTGTTACATAATTAGTATAGAAATATCAGTCTGTTACTATGTGTAGGAGAAAAAAAACCAGGATCAGGATCTGAGTCCTTGGACCTAGCAAATGGTTACAAAACCCTCTAAAAACTTTACTAGTTCTCAAGGAAAGTAAAAATCATGAACTAAGTGTTCTTGATATGCACACAGATTAAAAAATCTAGCATATGACATCACATCTATGTGAACCTCTTTTTCCTTTTTATTGAATTTATTGTGGTAACACTGGCTAACAAAACTATACAGGTTTCAGGTGCACAATTCCACAACACATCATCTGTACACTGTACTCTGTGTTCACCGCCACAAGTCAGGTCTCTTTCCAACAGCATTTATCCCCCAACTGTCAGAATGACTATCATCAATAAATCAATAAACAATAAGTGTTGGCAAGGATGTAGAAAAAAGGGAACCCTCACTCACTGTTGGTGGGAATGCAGACTGTTGCAGCTGCAGTGGAAAGCAGTATGAAGTTATCTCAAAAAATTTGAAATGAAACTGCCTTATTATTCAGCAATCCCACTTCAGGGAATTTATCTAAGAAACCCAAAACACTAATTCAAAAGAATATATGCACCCTAGGTTCATTTCAGTATTATTTACAACTACAGGCCTGGTGGCACAAAATTCATGCATGGGAAGGGGGTCCCTCAGCCTGGCCTGTGCCTTTGGGGGATGTCCAAGGCGATTGGGCCTAAACCAGCAGTTGGACATCCCTCTTGCAATCTGGGATGCTGCATGCACCAGTGACCATACTTTTCATACAGGTGAAAGGAATCTTGCTGTTGTATGGACAGCTACATTTTTTGCCCTGATTATAAAAAGTAGTACATAACATGATCCTTCTGAGGCAGTAATACCATTTTCCCCATCTTATGGGTAGAAAAACTGAAGCAGTGAGAAGTTAAGTAATTGGCTTTGTTATAGGTGTCAGAATCAGGGCTGACCACAGAATGTACAAAGCAGAGTCCATGCATGTCATCACTGCATCATCCTGTTTTTTTCAGTGTTAGAGTAGCCTTGCCAGATTTTAATTTTTAAATCTAAGAGACTGTTTCCAAAATACAGAGTAGGGTCGCTAGGCTTGGCCTGTGATCAGGGCCAATTTGTGGGGCAATTGGCACGTGGGGCGCACAAAATTCATGCACTCGGGGGTGGAGGAGGGTGTCCCTCAGCCCGGCCTGTGCCATTTTGCAGTCTGGGAACCATCAGGGGTATGTCCGACTGATGGTTTAGGCCCGTCAGTTGGACATCCTTAGTGCTGCCGCGGTCAGGAGCTGACCCACCACCACCACCGCTGTGCTTGCCAGCCATGAGCCCAGCTTGTGGCTGAGCGGCACTCCCCCTGTGGGAGCACACTGACCTCCAGGGGGCAGCTCCTGCATTGAGCGTCTGCCCCCTGGTGGTCAGGGCACATCATAGCAACTGGTCATTCGCTGGTCATTCCGCTGTTTGTTCAATTTGTATATTAGGGTTTTATTATATAGGATAGCCAAGATTTGCAAACAGCCCAAGTGCCCATCAGTGCATGAGTGATGAAAATGCTATGGTATATTTATACAATATACTACTAAGCTGTAAAAAAGGCAGAAATCTTACCCTTTGTGACAGTATGGATGGACCTGGAGAACATTATGCTAAGTGAAATAAGCCAGTTAGAGAAAGACAAGTACCATATGATTTCACTCATATGTGGAAGCTAATGAACAAAATAAACTAACAAGCAAAATAGAGACAGACTCAAAGATAGAGAACAAGCTGAAAGTTTTTGGGAGTGGGGTAGGGTGGGAGGGTTGAGAAAAAAAATAAAAGAGAAAAAAAAACTAATGGATACAAACAACAGTGTGGTGATTACCAAAGGGTGTGGGGTAGAGAACAGAGAATGATGTGAACTTTTTTTTTTTTATTAAATGTATTGGGATGACATTGGTCAATAGGGTCAAATAAGTTTCAAGCGTACATTTCTATGATATATGATCTGTATACTGCACTGTGTTCCTACAACCCAAAGTAAAATCTTCTGTCACCATATACCAGGCACCCTTCACCCCCCACTCACTCCACCCCTTCCCTCTGGCAACCACCACACTGTCCGTGTTCACAAATTTTGGTTTTATATCCCACATCTGAGTTCGGTTTTATATCCCACATATGGTTCTTAGCTTTTTCTGACTGGCTTATTTCACTTAGCATAATATTCGCAAGATCCATCCATGTTGCCACAAATGGCAGTATTTCCTCTTTTCTTATGGCTGAGTAGTACCCCATTGTATATATGTACCACATCTTCTTTATTCAATCCTCTATTGCAGGACACTTTGGTTGTCTCCGTGTCTTGGCCACTGTGATTAATGCTGCAATGGACATAGGAGGGTATATATCTATGAATACATATTTTTGAGTTTTGGGGTACATATCCAGGAGAGGGACTGCTGGGTCATATGGAAACTCCATTCTTTTTTTTCCTTTTTAAAATATATTTTTATTGATTTTTTTTTTTTTTACAGAGAGGAAGGGAGAGGTAGAGAGAGTTAGAAACATCAATGAGAGAGAAATATTTATCAGCTGCCTCCTGCACACCCGCTACTGGAGATGTGCCCGCAACCAAGGTACATGCCCTTGACCGGAATAGAACCTGGGACCCTTCAGTCCACAGGCTGACGCCCTATCCACTGAGCCAAACCAGTTAGGGCAGAAACTCCATTCTTAATTTTTGGAGGAATCATCAGACTTTTCCATTGTGGCTGTACCAGTCTACATTTCCACCAGCAGTGAATGAGGGTCCCCTTTTCTCCACAACCTGAGTTTTAGATATTTTTTTAAGAATTAAAGGATGCTTTCAAATTATTTAGCAACTAAATTTAGAAGATAGAGCAATATAATGAAAATGTATTAGATTTAAAATTAAGTGTGGTAGAAAAAAAATTAAGTGTGGTGCGGCCATTTTCACATAAGGTATTTCAGGAGTCAAAAATTCCCATTAACAATCATGAAGGTGAGTTGTAATTGATCCATTCTAGCAAAGTACTGTGTTTAACAGTGATAACAATTCAAAAAGTAGCAGCATGCTAGACAAAGTCAGCTATACTCATGCAACGAATGAATGGAATGTAGTTACCATAATGTACTCCAACCAATTAAACTTCAACAAGGCTTTAGGACTTGGAGCTGCCCCTTATATAACTTATACCATGGAGAATTTAATCAATACAATCTAAGCACATTGTATATTTGTTCTTATATTATTTCTAAATATTTTTATATATGGCTGTTGTCCTCAACATGTCCCCTTCTTTATATTTCTATCTAATACTGGCTTCCCCATCCCATCCCTATATTCTACACAATACTTAGCAAAATGCTGGACATCTGGTAGACGCTCAAATATATGCATTGGCTTTGGTTAAAATAGTAGAATAATATAAGCAGCAAATAGGTCTTGTAATGCAGCCTGTCTCGCAGCCTAACAACGTTTTATTTACACTAACCCACTGGGGCTTGGCAAACACTCATAGAATGGCAGACATATTCAAGCAACCATGACATGACATGTTAGAGAAGTAATGAGGGTTAAAAAAAAATGCTTTGAGTATGTCCTGAAATGTACCTTTGAGCCTTACCATGGAACTTGTTAAGATTAGCTGCAACAAATAGTCAGTGTAGGCCACAGAAAGGATAAATGAGGTGACCCATTTTAAGCATTTAAAGCCCAAAAGTGTAAAAGGGAGAAACACCAAGAAGACAACTGCTCACTGCTGCTATTGTAGGTCAAGAATTATCTTGACCAGATCAAGAATAAGGATAAAATCAATTTATTCATATAACTAGTTATATTGTTTTTGTAAAGAGCTATATTTAATGATTTTTTCTTATTAAAAAAATAAAATGAACAAAAACATTGAGCTTTTAAAAAAAAATTTAAAACAAAAATAAAAGCTCAAAAAAGAATTATCTTGACCAAATGATGGCATAGATTATGGTTGGGTGTCTAGTGATTTCAGCCACACCCCATTTATACCCACTACAAAAAAATATGTCCATCTCCCCATCACTTTCAATAAATACTTATGAATTTCCCTATATATACCAACCAGACTATTTTTAAATATGTTTTGTGCCTTAAAATTAAAATGAGGAAATATTTCTTTCTTACCTATTTTAAACAAATGTTGCCAGTATGGGAGAGGAAGAAAATTTTCCACTATCCTTCCAGGTTCTTTCACCTGGTCTAATAATCAAATTGACAGATTAACAAGAGAAAATAACCAAATTTCATTATATATGTACATATGGGAATCCCACATACATGAGAGGTTCATAGACAGAAAGGTAAAATGAGGTATATATGGCATTCTGAGTTAAAGAACAGGTAAGTCACCTGAGGCTTCAGAAGGGAGGACAATCATTCTGAGGATGATAACAAGATCAGATATTCAGTCATTAGAAGTTTACCCTGTCCTATAGAGAGGTCATAAAAGGTTATCTCTGGTGATAACTTTTATTATGGGCAAGGTCCCTAATTTAAATTTTTTTAAGGGGCAGGTAAAAGTTTATTTCGAGCCTGCAGGATCTTGATTGCCTTTGGCTCAAAATAAGCCACATGCCAAAGTAGCACATCTTGGCGAGGCCTGTTCTTTAATCCATTTACCAGACACAGACCCAAGAATTTAAATGTATAAAATGTGCATACATGATACAAAAAAGCTGGAATTTCTCAAGTTTATTAAGTTAATTTTGGTCTAAAACTCAAAATTTTAATAAATCATGCATACCACATAAACTTATAAGTATTCTCCAACTTTAAAAAGCTAAGTAAGCCAGTCAGAGAAAGATAAGTATAACATGATGTCACTCATATGTGGAATCTAATTAACAAAATAAACAGATGAACAAAATAGATACAAAGACATAGAAGCACAGAACAGACTGAAGAATCACAGTGGGAAGGAGAGGGTAGGGGGTAGGGAGAGATTAACCAGGGAACTTATATATGCACTAGAGGCCCGATGCACAAAATTCGTGCAAGGGGCTTGGCCCTCACAGCCCCAGCTGCCACCACCCTCTGTGGGGCAATTGATCATGGAGCCCCCCCCCTAGCCCCCCTCGATCGCCCTGCTGCAATGGCTGAGGCAGCCCCAGCTGCCTGGAGGCCCTGCGGCTCCACCCCCTGACCCCCACCCACTGGTTGTTCCAGAAGGTCATTCCAGAAGGTCATTCTGGAAGGTTGTTCTGCCATCTGGTCTAATTAGCAGATTAGCTCTTTATTATATAGGATAGCCCATGGACACAGACAACATGTGGGGGTGGGAGTGGAGGGGGTAAATGGAAAAAAAGGGGGAACATATATAATACTTTCAACAATAAAGATCTTTTTTTAAAAGCTTGAGTTTTGAATTTTTTCAAGCTATTAAAAATAAGTTTACTCTGACCCAAGGAAAAAGTGAAATTCTAAAATGGTTATTTTTTCCAAAATAAATACATCTCCAACAGGATCATATTTTCCTAAGCCAAAATTAGGACACATTACTTGAAATGTAGGTAGATAATGCAGACTATTTGAAAATCAGGCCAATTAAAACAAATCTAGGCTAACTGGTTATTGCACTTATTTTACCTTGGATTAACAAAAAAACATTGATATATAAAATACTCCTCCTTCAAAATATTTTCTTGGCATAAAGTCAATAATGCAAAAAAAACACACACGATGATTGTTGTTTTCATCACTATCACCACAGACTCTATTTCCATACATGACAGAGAACAGACATTTAATTGAGTGAATGTGGAAGGAGAAGAATGTAGGGGAAGGGAGAGGGGAGAGGGGAGAGAGAGAGAGAATGTGTGTATGTGAAAGAGAGAGATTTTTCCATGACAAAAAAAAAGTTCCTTGGGCAAAAGAAGACATCTAAATGTGTGTGTGTGTGTGTGTGTGTGTGTGTTTAATCTTAGTGAGCCCACAAATAATGAAGCAAATACAGTCAGTGGGATAGAAAAGAGGGGCAATAGGAAACAATAGAGGCTGTGGGCACAGTGAGAGCTCACAGCTTCCCAGCCCTTCTCACAATAGTCAACCCTGGGATCCCGCTTGTGTGCCATGGCCCACAAGAAAGCAGCCTTTTATGATGCAGTAGAAGAATGTGTGATCACTGAAGAGTACAAACTATGGGAAAAGAACACCTTTTCTTTATGATTTGGTGATGACCTATGCCAGTGATGGTGAACCTTTTGAGCTCGGCGTGTCAGCATTTTGAAAAACCCTAACTTAACTCTGGTGTCGTGTCACATATAGAAATTGTTTGATATTTGCAACCATAGTAAAACAAAGACTTATATTTTTTATATTTATTTTATATATTTATGCCATTTAAAACAAAGAAAAATCAACCAAAAAAATGAGTTCGCATGTCACCTCTGACGCCCGTGTCATAGGTTCGCCATCATATTTGCAACCATAGTAAAACAAAGACTTATATTTTTTATATTTATTTTATATATTTAAATGCCATTTAATTAAGAAAAATCAACCAAAAAAAATGAGTTCGCGTGTTACCTCTGACACGCGTGTCATAGGTTCGCCATCACTGAGTCCTATGCTCTGGAGTAGACCAGCCTAACTGTACAGTGGCTTCCAGATGTAACCAGACCAGAAGAGAAATATTTCAGCATTCACGGACCTACCTTGGGAACATACACATTGGATGACCAAAACCACAACAGCCAGTGTGCAGTTCCCTAAATATGAGGCTCAGTTTGATGTTTCACACTAGGACAGTGAGAACGGAGAATTTAGAACTTTTAGCTCTGTTAGTTGAAAAACTGAAATAGAAATCATGATCAACCATGAAGGAGAAGTAAACAGGACATGTTATATATCACAGAATCTTTGCATCAATGCAATGAAGATTCTATCCAGTGATGTTCTTCTTTTTGACTACACAAAACATTCTCCTAAACCAGATCCTTCTGGAGAGTGCAGCCCAGACTTGCATCTCAACAGACATCAGAAGGAAGGCTACGGGTTTTCTTGGATCCCAAGTCTCTGTGGGCACTTACTTAATGCTTCAGATAGATAATACTATCTGCCTGTAGGATATCAGTGCTGTTCCTAAGTAAGGAAAAGTTGTGGGTGCAAAGACCATCTTTACAAGGCATGCAGCAGTGGTAGAAAATGTTTCCTGGTATCTGCTCCATAAGTCTCTGTTTGGGTCAGCTGTTGATGATCGGAACCCTTACAATCTCAGTTTGCTGTGTACCACCTCACTTTTTCCCCTTCAGGGGCCCAGTGCTCACATAGTGCTCAGCTACCTCTATCCCCAGTAGGCATAAACAGGGAAAAACCCTTTACACTGAGATACACCACCTGAATGTGATATCCACACAGAAATCATTGGCCTTTTAAGAGAGGACCTTGGAAATGAAGTAGAAAGCACACAAGCATAAATAATTTTCAAAAGGACTGAAGTGAAGCTGTCCAAGCAAGACACTGGAATTAAGAGATTCCTATCAAGTGGGAAGGTAAGACTGGCAAGTTGCTCTAACTGTTGTACTGCCACTAGAAAGTGGGAGTTGATAAGAGGAGCATAGTCCATAATCAAAAACCTGAAGTTAGATAGGGTACCAGAGCCCTTGTTCCAAGATGAAACTGGACAGAAGGCAGGTGAAACCAGGGGTGAGCATCAGTGGTGGACTCAGCTGTGAAAGGCATAAAAGTATGAGAAAGAGGAATCAGGGTTCCCTATGCATTACTGCTCCTAGTAGGTGGTCATTAAGTCTTTTGCTGGAGCAAAACATTTCACCAACAGGAAAGTATTGGCCCCTTCAGCATTTATATTTTCACTAGAGTCCCAGTGCATGAAATTCGTGCATGGGTAGGGTCCCTAGGCTTGCACAGTGATCAGGGTTGATCTGTGGGGCAACCAGCAGGGTGATTGGGGGCCCCCGCCAGCACCCACTTTGGCTGGCCTGGCGCCGCCCACTTGCCAGCCCTACCCCCCACTGCAGCCGCCAGTCGCCTCCCTCTGTGGGGCAACCAGTGGGCTATTGGGGGGGGGGGGCCACTGGCACTTGCCTTGGCTGGCGTGGGGCCTGCAGGCAGCTTCTGCATTGAGCGTCTGCCCCTTGGTGGTCAGTGCATGTCATAGCGACCAGTCGTTCCATTAGTCATTCTGCCGTTTGGTTGATTTGCATATTAGGGTTTTATTATATAGGATTCATTCATTTAAGAGCTTGTAATTGAACAATAAAGTTATGTAACAAGATTCCTTTCATTTATCATGTTTAATAGTCATATAAAACCCATCCTTTATTTCTTAACATTCTTTCCTTTCTTTACTAGATAAAACACAGTTTACAAAGTTCAATTATAAGGTCTGAGGGATCGACTTCTGCATCATGAACATCCAAAAGTGTAATTTGTCTTTGGAACTGTTCTTAATACCATCATACCCATAAAACTACAAATGTTCACATTTAAACCTGGCGAGATTATGCTCTGTGCAGGTACAAACACACTACTAAATATAAATTATTCTCAGTAAGAAAAAAAAGGACTATAACTTTCTTAGTTATAACAAAACAATGTCAGAAGATGAAAAAAGAGAAAAGCTCATCAAATTGCTAACAATTCTAATCCTAAGAAAGGTGAATCAATTTAACACTATGCTCTGAATACTGTAAAACTCTTTTAGGAAAGCACTGTAAAATAAGTATCAGTGCAGACCTCGTATTAAATTGGCTAGACAGAGAAAACAGTTCAGCAGTTCTCATGCTCCTTCTACTGAAAAAAAGCCCTCAAGATCTGTAGGATGGCCTCAGATTCTGGTCTAGTGCCCTGGCAGAATAAGTTTATTGAAACAAAAAGAGGTTTTTAATTTCTCCGGCCAAAGTAAATTTCTTTCCTGACCAGATGTGTTAAGCTTCTATGGTTTGTTCATGCGGATGCCCCTCTTGCTCAATAAAATTAGCCCAGGCAGTGGTTCTGAGTGATTCTTATTATCCTGCTACCCAGCTGGACAGGAAATTCAGACTTCTTTGTAATCATAGTTTCTTGGTAGAAATCCCAAACATTTAGGGAAACTAATAAATTAAAGAAGCCGTTAAATAACACATGAGCACTGGACTACAAACTCAGTCTATGTTCACAATAAAAAGATTGCAAAGGACAAAATGTATTACTGAATGCAATCAATAATATTTTGTTATTAAATATGCTTATATTCTTTTGGCTAGAAAGTGTGTTGGAATGAAATTTACAATTTTTGTTTGGCTTAGATACAAAAGTATAACTGGGGTAGTCCATTTAGCAGTTAGCAAATATTTGGGGCCCATGAGATTAAATTTGCATTAAAATATCAAGGCATAACTTGGAATGAGCATGCCCCTTTGTCCTTTTGATTTATTTGTTAATGTAGTTTCCAGTTTTTAAAAGAGCCTTTTTGAGGGACTTGAGGAGTGAAACCTAATTGTTAAATAATGAGCAACTGAGCTGGTATGGGCATTTTATGAGGCTAAAGCCTTAAACTTTAGGAAAATTGAGTTATAATCAATCGGTGCCATTCGGTGGGAATTTTGACAACAGAGGTGTGCTGTCTATATTTATAGGTATTATCTTTTAAGTGTACACATGACTAACTTTAACTTTTGCAGTTTAGTTCTTCTGTTTCACACCTTGATATAATTATTTGAATCATCTCAATCAGCATACCACTATCATCATTGGATCCCTGCTAATTAGAATTTAAGTACCTTTAATGGTTTTTTCTTTATACCATTATGATAGATATCCCCATTTTCTCCCCATTTGCCCACCTCCACGCAGCCCCCAACCCCATTCACTCTGATCACTACACTTGTCTGTGTCTATGGGTTATGAATAATGTTCTTTGGCTAATCCTGTCACCTTTTCTCATCCTGTCCCCCCTCCCTCCTTCCCTCTGACAACTATCAGTCTCTTCCATGTATCCATGCCTCTGTTTCTATTTTGTTCATCAGTTTATTTTGTGAATTAGATTACACATATAAGTGAGATCATATGGTAGTGCTTGTTTTCTCTGACTAGTTTATTTCACTTAGCATAAAATCTCTTGGTCCCTCATGCTATCACAAAGGGTAAGAGTTACTTCTTTTTACAGCCATGTAGAATTTCACTGTGTACATATACCAGTTTTTTTAAAACACTCATCTATTGATGGGCATTTAGGTTATTTCCAGACGTTGGCTATTGTAAATCACGCGATGAACACAGGGGTTCATATATTCTTTCAAATTTGTGTTTTGAGATTCTTAGGATATATTCTCAAAAGTGGGATGTATATCATTGAAATTAGCTAGTTTTTAATAATAGAAAAGCAAGGGGGAAGCCAGACACTATAGCCATGTCATTTGGGCAGCTCCACCAGAAAGCTACAAGTTTGCACTCCCTAGGCAACCACCAGCCCATTCCCTGCAGATACCTGAGGGAAAGGGCCCAATAGAGGAAAGATACACACATGCCTAATTAAGTTGGTGTGACATAGGGAAGGTAACTGGCTGTCAATCAAACCTGGGTACAGAGATGGTTGGCCAGAATGGGCGTGGCTTCTGCAAGCCCACAAAAATTTAAGAATACAGAGTACCCTAAACTAAGGAATTCCCCCTATTGGTTCTTGGTTCTTATTATGCTTGACTCTTGGCTCAGGATGCTCTATTGCCCCTGCTTCCTTGCATTTGCCCACGTTTCCTCCATAGCCCTGTGGACTCCATATGCAATGGACTGATGGACTGCAGGAGGGGACACAAACTATACTAGCTTGATGTTAGATTAGACTGTGCTCCAACATGGAAAGGAAACTCTGGACACTTGCTCTCCTTTTAGCTCTACTGAAGCCCCAGCTACACTTCTATGACTGAAAAAGGGAAATGGGACTTTGGGAACTAAGGGATTTAATTCCACAGAAATAAAGCTTTCTATAACAACTCATCCTTCTATAGGGGACTTGTGAAATTCTTAATACAGTGGTACCCCAAGAACCCCAAGTCCACCGATAAGAGAATGCCTAGCTCAGAAGGCAGTTCCATTTTTTATTTTTTGATGAAAGTCCATACTGTTTTCCACAGTGCCTGAACAAGTCTGCATTCCCACTGACAGTACACTAGGGCCGTGGTGCGCAAACTGCGGCTCGCGAGCCACATGTGGCTCTTTGGCCCCTTGAGTGTGGCTCTTCCTAAGCCTTAGGAGTACCCTAATCAAGTTAATAACAGTGTACCTACCTATATAGTTTAAGTTTAAAAAACTTGGCTCTCAAAAGAAATTTCAGTCATTGTACTGTTGATATTTGGCTCTGTTGACTAATGAGTTTGCCGACCACTGCACTAGGGTTTTTTCTCCACATCCTCGCCAACACTTGATTTATTGATGGTAGCCATTCTGGCAGGTGTGAGGCGATACCTTATTGTAGTTTTAATTTGAATCTCCCTGATGATTAGTGACATTGAGCATTTTTTCATATGTCTTGGTTATGTCTATGTCCTCTTTGGAGAAGTCTATTTAGGTCCTTTGACCACTTTTTAATTGAATTGTTTGTCTTTCTGGTGTTGAGTTGTGTAAGTTCTTTATATATGTTGGAAATTAACCCTTTAAAACATGTATCATTAGCAAATATGTTCTCCCATAGTGTGGGTTCCCTTTTCATTTTCTTAATGGTTTCTTTGGCTGGGCAGAAGCTTTTTAGTTTGATAAAGTCCCATTTGTTCGTTTATCCCCCTTATCCTAGGAGACATTTCGGCAAAAATATTGCCACAAGAAATGACATTTTACTGCTTATGTTTTCTTCTAAGATGTTTATGGTTTCACAACTTACATTTATATCTTTTATCCATTTTGATTTTATTCTTGTGTATGGTATAAATTGGTGGCTTACTGTCATTTTTCTGGCATACTGAGAACCCCTCAGATTTGGGCAAATGGGATGGTTGGGAACCCTACTTTGAAGGAGTTTTTGGTCTAGATTGGAGCTGTCCAAGTAAGTACTCAACTGGATAGCATCAAAGTGTTTAATAGTGACATATTAAAAGTACAGTGGGAACAATGGAGTGATACTCTACATATACCTTGGAAACCTTTTGTATTTACCCATCAGGTCCTTACCAGTACAAGTCTCTTAAAATCATGCCCTTTCTAGCCTCAACAATGTCTCCAAACTCACCTTTTAATTTTCTGCTCTGAAATTAACACATTGCTATTATTTCTCCATTCTCTTTAACTTTCTGGGCTACAGTTTTAGTTATGTTGCTCTAACTGCAATCAGCCCCTTTCCTCTTCCAGTCATCCTTAACTCTAACATATAATATTCCCTATTATTGTTTCTAATAAATTTCTGGGCCAGCTCACTTTAGGAGAGGCCTAGAATAAAGTAGCACTTAGGAGAGTTTGTTTAATGAATGACTCAGCATTTTGATTATCTATCTAAAACAGATAAAGCATACTGGACAAAGTCCATCTTTGTTCAACATAATAGGTGAGGGCACTTTTTATTAGTATTTCCTGAGTGCCAAGCACTTACGTTTCCTCACTTAATCTTCTTAACCACTGTGAGAGGGAATGAATAATATGATTATCCCCATTTTTTTTTTAAAAAATGCAAAAACAGGCACAGAAGTTATCAATGGTATGACAAAAAATCTAGTTCCAGGTCTGTTTTACAACAGCTCTCATGACTACACCATGCTGCCCTGGGCCCTCAGTTTACTGAATGCTTTGGTAACTGGAGGATATTATAATAGGCAATAAGTAGTTTGGACAGCAAGGATTTGCCAACAGAGACCTTCAACTAGGAGAATTAGGGTACCCGAAGAGTTGGATAGACATGGCTATTTGGAATATAAGACAGGAATTTCTAACATGAACTCAATCATCCAAGACACACTTATTGGCTACAGCTATTGCAATTCATATGCAAAGCTGGAGACACAAAGCTGAATAAGAAAACAGTTCCTTTTGATAATCAGCCTGGAATCCAGTAGCACTGCCAAAGAATGGTTAAAAGAACCCTCTTTAAGAATTTCTATAATTACCCTCAAACCATCCAAAATAAACATGCCATTTAAGTAAAAGCAATCTGATTGCAATGCAAACACAGCTTCAAGACAAATTGCTTTTCCCTTCATATCCAAACAGCTCCCAAAGCACCACCTACATACAAAGAAATTGTGAGGCTGCCACTGCTTAAAGTTGAGGTCAGAATATCAATCACCAGGAAAGGAGGGGTCACATATGCAGTCACCAAAAAAGATGTTCAGAACCAAATATAGGGGAGGAACAGAAAGGGATGAAGTTACTAGCATGGGGGAAACAAAGACCTGTTCTCAGTAACAAGAAGTAAGTACAGTTACTAGGATTAGGGCATAAGGTCCATGTCAAGCCGACAGCTGTGGATAAGCACTTAAGTCAAGACATAAGTGAGGCAAATATAATAGCCTTTTAAAGTTGTCTATGCTGTACTATTTGTCTTTGACAAGTTTTTAGTTTAGAGTTTCAGTACAAACCCATGAAACATGAGATTCATATTTAAGATTCAGGCAGACCCAGTTTATGACCTATTTTACAAAGATTATTTTACAGGGCAACAGTATTGTAAATCTAGGTAAGAAGCTAATTAATCACCATAACTATCTTGGGTAGTAGGCACTGTATATTTCCCAAATGTACTTTTTAAAAGGTAATTCAGTAGATGTGGTAGCCTAAGAATTATTCCATTCACTTGCTTAGAACTACAAAAAAAAAAAAAAATGACCATCTTGAAAAAAGGTACAAATTTTCTCAATAGGCTTTTAAGTGAATTTAACATTGTGCCTAAAACTAAAGTAGAATTGTCATGTCATTAGATGTAATAAATACCTTTATACTACAATGAAACTGTCTAATTCAAGATGCAAATTAATGCACAGCACACTGAGAAAAGCACTGCTAGATAATACTGGTAAAATGTAGACCCCAATACATGGTAGAATTAAATATACCTTCTCTTGGAAAGGCACATTGACTGTAGAAAGTCAGTAACATATTTACCAAAATCAATTAGTAATTTGTTATGGTTATATGGCAAATGAAGGCAGGTGGCAGCAAAAATAAATCAGTATCATCTGCTTGATAGAAAGTTTTAATCCAGAACAGCTGATTTTTCAACCGGGTACCTTTATAGAGCAAACGAAGCAACGGGATCAAAAGAAAACTTTTTGCCACGCAGCATGGCGAAGCAGCCTGGATCTATGAACCAAGAGGTCACGTTTAAGACTCCCCGTCAGGGCACATGCCTGGGGTTGCAGGCTCAGGGTCCCCAGTGAGGGGGCATGAGGGGGCAGCTGATCAATGATTCTCATCACTGATCTTTCTCTTTCTTTCTCTCTCTCTCTCTCTCTTTCTCTCTCTCTCTCTCCCTTCCTCTCTGAAATTAATAAAAGTATATTGAAAAAGGAATAACTTTTGAAATTCTAATTAAAAAGGACTTACATGTGTATTTGCTCATACTTTGCTATTCTTTTTCACATTAATATAGTCCTAAGTACAGACCAACAGATTGTAAAACAACAAAACCTATTTTATTAAAGGTCCAGAAAAGCTCTTCACTATCAGCTTCCCCATAACCGTTAGGTACAACAGACTGTTTAAATTATTTCCTTTAGCCCACTTCACAAATAGGTGCCGTCTAATGTTTCTTTTTAGCAAGTTAAAAATCTACACAGGCAAGGATTGGGCTATTTGGAAGTAATTTTTCAGAACTTTTCACTGGGTATTCTGGCACACCATAAAGGAAGCATTTCTTTTTTTGTTGTTGTGAACTTCCCTGAGGAAACTTTTCCATGGATTCTTAGAAAGAATGGAAGAGAGAAGGAAAGATAGAAATATCGATGAGAAACACATCAATTGGTTGTCCCCTGCATGCGCTCCGACCAGGGCCTGGGCCATAGATCTAGCCTCCAACCGAGGTACATGCCCTTGAGCGGAGTTGAACCTGGGAGCCCCGGGTCCAAACCTGATGCTCTATCCACTGAGCGAAACCCCGGCTAGGCAAGGAAGGATTTCTTATTGTGCAACGCCACCTTTTTACCTCTGAGGTACCAGAGCCTCGTGGAGAGCAGGAACCGCCGCTCAAACCAAGATGCCCAATCGATGCACAGATCAGTAGTATCTGCAGGGCAGAAGCTTTAATCTCATGAATGTGAACTAGCCGACGAGCATGGGAGAACACGGGCAAACCTGAGCCTACTGAGCCTGCATAGGCTTGCGTGGGTCTGCGTGAGCCTGCGTGCGTCTGCGTGGGCTTGCGTGGGTCTGCGTGCGCCTGCGTGCATCTGCATGGGCTTGCGTGGGTCTGCGTGGGTCTGCGTGCGTCTGCGTGGGTCTGCGTGCGCCTGCGTGGTCTACGTGCGTCTGCGTGCTCCTGCTC
>NW_006292026.1:726140-726481 GCF_000327345.1 Myotis davidii | reverse complement strand
CGTGCGTCTGCGTGGGCTTGCGTGTGTCTGCGTGAGCCTGCGTGCGTCTGCGTGAGCCTGCGTGAGCCTGCGTGTGTGTGCGTGCGCCTCCGTCGGCCTGCATGGACAAGTGTGGGCCAGCCCCAGAGAGCTCATGCATACACCATAGCTGCTATAACTGGTAAATCTCTGTTTTTTTCATATGTTCTTATGTGACATTTGGGGGTATGAGAATAATCTTATTAATCACTAACTTCAGAAAATGTACTTTTTCGAATGATCTTTGTCGCTTATAAAGTACCACCTCTGAATAGGGTTGCCAGATTTACTAAATATAGGACCCCAGTGTAATTAGTATTCAG
>NW_006292026.1:718390-726026 GCF_000327345.1 Myotis davidii | reverse complement strand
TCTGAGCGTCTTGCATTTTATCTGGCAATGCTACTTTTCAAGTCAAGGTCTTGTTAAAGATACAGCTATCAGAACAAAAAACTCTTGCTTGAGAACAGTGTCTCAGGGTCTTCATTGCTGCATTGCCTTTCAATCCCAGTGGTCTGATTGCCAGTCAGTGATGCCCAGCTAGAGACTGCGTTTGAAGCCCAGACCTGGGCAGCGAAGTAATGTACGTTTTTAAAATTTATTCTAATAAATGTCTAACCGTGTCTGCTTCAGTCAGATCAAACAGATATTTTATGCCCAAATTAAATGCCTGTCTAAAATGCAATTGGAAATATGTCTATATTTATGCCATCTAGCTTTACAGTGAATGAAACCATCTGAAGACCTGATTTTGAGTCTAACAAGTGGCCTGCAGCTCTGCTCTTCCTTCCCTTGTAAACAGGAAGCGAGGGGGGAGAGATTCTTGTTCACCTTGTTTCATGGCAGCAGCCTGAAAAGTGCAGTTCTCTGAGGTTTAAGCAAAAGTGCATTTAATCTCCCTGACTCAGTAGTGAATCAGAATGGAACATAGCTTACAGGTAATGAGAATGTGGGACAAAGAGGGTTTTGAGGCAGGAACAATACAGAGATAGTCTTGGATGAACTCCACAGAAAAGGGTCGAAAAAACAAGGGACCATAAAGACAAACAGTACCATTGTTAACATTTAAAAGATTAAGTTTTGGGAATGAGTGGACAAAGTCAGCAAGATGGAATCACCTTGGGGGAGATAAAAAAGAAAATTCAGTAAAGCTAAAAGAGACATATAACTGCATGTCACCAATGCAAGCCACGGATGGTTAGGCAGAAATAGCCCCCTGCAGATATTTTTGACAGTCACTCCAAATAAAATCTTATTTTCTGAATCCACAATACAGTCTTTACTCTCATCATATTTTCCCAAATCGCAGTACTCACATAGAAATAAATACAGAACTTGAAACTGTTTTCCTACATGTTCAAAAATTTATACACTTTTCGAAGGATGACAGTTCAGCTCAAATCACAATTGAATTTGGGTGGACAAATACAATGCAAATAAGATGTGGATTTATACTTTTGTTTTAAAAAGTTAGTTTTATTTGATTGTTTTTTATTTGTTTTCTTTTCTATTGGTATAGAAGAAATGGGAAAATTATTATAATTATGCATACTTTGCAATGATTATGCATTTAATATCCAGTAATATTTTCTAGGGAACTATGTCTATGGTTAGAATAGAGAACAGGCTCCAGGGTTATGTCAAGCTGCAAAGTGATATGTATGTGAATGAAGTCTCAGGCTCATTAATCATTTTTATACTTGAAGTGCTAAACTGCTGTTACACTGAGAGTGAAAATGAATTAATTAAGGAGTTTAATAGCTACAGTCTTTTGAGGAGAAAACAAGTTGATAATGCTTCTTTTAATATATTACATAAATTGGCTTTTTTGTTAAATTACAAAAACCAGGTTCATGTATTGTGCAGCTTCGAATGACACAAATCATTTGATTATATTTGTATATAAGGTCAAAAGATGACTATGTGAAGGCATTTCACTAAGCCATCACTTCTATAAGAGAAAGTCTGTGTTACCAAGAGCAGAAAAACACCTATCAGGTTTTCACGTTTTTCCTTTTCATATTCAAGTAATACTTCTCAAATTATCCGTGTTGAAGGGCCAGTTTTTGTTCTTTTGTTCCCAATGCATTGCAGATAAATTATTGTATAAAATACAATACCAGTTATTTGAAAAAATGCAACAAAAATGTCTACAGCTCTGACCGGTTTGGCTCAGTGGATAGAGCGTCGGACTGCGGACTCAAGGGTCCCGGGTTCGATTCCGGTCAAGGGCATGTACCTTGGTTGCGGGCATATCCCCGGTGGGGGGTGTACAGGAGGCAGCTGATCAATGTTTCTCTCTCTCATCGATGTTTCTAACTCTCTGTCCCTCTCCCTTCCTCTCTTTAAAAAAAATCAATAAAATATATTTTAAAAAATGTCTACAAAATATTAGCGTGTTTTTAAATTACTGGATTCAACAAATATAACACTATTTCGTTACATTTCTATAAAAGTTTCTAATGGCCTAACCTGGATTACCCCACAGAGCAGAAAGAGTATAATGCCTCCCAGCAGCCCACATTGAGATACTCTGCTCTAAAAGCTGAAGTCTGCAGAGTGCTGGTTTGGTCATACACTGACACCAGTTCACAGAAGGTCTGCATGCTCAGGTCTCCTGCAGGCTGGGGACGCCAATGAGCAGCTAATAGCCTGTGAAAGCTTCCTGATGCCTTTACAAAGGACTGTTAACTTGTCTTGGTAGGAGTAAAACTATCTCATGGATAAGCCTCTCTGTTTGGTCCCTTTCATTGGAATTTGTTTCTTTAGTAACTCCGAATATATTTTTCCCACCCTTCCCCTTCCCTCTGCTTCCATTTTTTTCTTCTTCTTCCCATTTGGAAGCATTTTCATGCAGTAAAAAGCTCACGACCTTGGAGATAGACAGAACTGTGTTTGAATTGTGACACTGCTACATTCTGAGCATGAGAAGGCAGGCCTGGAACTCAATCCTGCTACATCAGGATTCCTCATCTGTAACATGGCAACACTATTATCCTTCATATGGTATGACTGGGATTCTAAAGTTAGATAAAAGAGAATAATAGGTGCTCATCAAAGGCTGCTGTCCTCAATTCCTTCATTTTCCTCATGATTTTTGGAAGTCTGAGAGAGAAGACTACAACCTTATATGTTGAAGTTATCATATTAGCAGTTATGCTTGCAATGTATAAACATGACTCTTTCAGAAAACTGATTAAATAAAGCAAATTGATCAACAAACCAGTTAAACAAGAATAAATACTACTATTCCACCTTTCTTCCTCTCCCAGATAATAGGTAATAATGCTATCCTCCACAATGGCCTAAGCCAGACTCCTGGGAGTCAAACTCACACCTAACCCATTTCCAAGTGTCACCAACTCCATAAATTATCCCCCCAAGTGGATGTCACATCCATTTCTTTCTTTTTGTACCCTAGCTACTACTTTAATTCTTTTCTGGAGTTTTGAAACCAGTAGCCCTGTATTTAAAAAAAAACAAAACCAAAAACCTTGCAATTGATCATCTTCAACTCTGCTATCAGAAGGCTCTTTCTAAAATACAAACCTCCTCAAGTTAGTCTTCTGCATGAAACTTTTCCCCAGAGGCTCACTCCCTGCGAACTATGGGAACAAGTTCAGAGACCTGACCTTTAGACTGATAGAGCTGTCACAATTCTGAAATAGTAAAATTCTTTCAAAATGAAAGCCATGTGGCTGTTATTTACCAATAACAGCTTCCGTAGACTCAGGACTTGAAGGCCACACCCAAGACACCTGTCCCAGATCTTGCCATCATCTAGCATGTAAAGGGCTAATACTTGGGAGAGCATAGAGGTGACCTCTCACCCTTCAGCTGAGCTGTCCTGAGAGGTAATATCCACTCTTACCAGTTGGAAAGTATTTTGAATATCTCTCCTATTTACAAGTCCTTCACTGTCTAGTCTTGGAGTATGTTGCCCTTTTTAAAAATATATATATATATTATTGATCTTTTTACAGAGAGGAAGGGAGAGGGACAGAGAGCCAGAAACATCGATGAGAGAGAAACATCAATTCAGCTGCCTCCTGCACACTCCCCACTGGGTATGTGCCCGCAACCAAGGTACATGCCCTTGACTGGAATCAAACCTGGGACCCTTGAGTCCGCAGGCCAACGCTCTATCCATTGAGCCAAACCAGTCAGGGCTGTTTCCCTTTTTTGAGCTGAAAAAGTAGTCTGTGGTCCCTGTCCCTGTTCTTTGGGCACATGCTGCACTAAGGCAGGGACAAGCATGCAGCATAATGTGACTATACAATGAAACAAATATTTGAAGATCAAGTCAGGCTTGTCATTCACCAAACTCAAAAGTGCACAGGTATAACAGATAACATTATAGAATATACAATGTACTTAGATCGTCGTAATTTCGATTCTATTATGTAGAATGGGTATCACTTGTGAATTGGTTTTCCACTCTTATTATCAACTCACATTCTATTTTTGCCTATTAATACTCTTACTAATTATTATATTTTCAGGGTAAAAATAATTGTTTGTTTTATACCTCATCTCCTAAACTCAGTACCACCTATAAAAAGAGCCAATATTGCCTGGCCAGCCTGGCTCAGTGGTTGAGCAATTGACCTATGAAACAGAAGGTCATGGTTCGAATCCTGGTCAGGGCACAAGCCTGGGTTGCGGGCTCAATCCCCAGTGTGGGGCATGCAGGAGACAGCCGGTCAATGATTCCCTCTCATCAGTGATATTTTATCTCTCTCTCTCTCTCTGTCTCTCTCTCTCTCTCTCTCTCTCTCTCCTTTCCTCTCAATAAAAAAAAAACTATATTTTTTTTAAAAAGGAACCACTATTTTTACATATACACACAGATTATTATAATTATAAAAACCTAGCCTATTTAAAAGATTTTTCACTGTGATTAGTTTAGTATAAAATGTATTACTAAACCTTTTCAGTGATCCATTTAATTTCAGTATTACTGGATATAACAAATGCCCACTAGGTAAAAATATTTGGAATCTAACTTGACCTCAATTATTAACTTCATCAGCATTCACTTGTCAATGCACAAGTATATGACCTTTTATACAATTAGCTTAGACTTTGTTACATAGATGCTAATTTTCTATTTTCTTTTAAATGACATTGAAGTTACCCTCAGCTAAATTTTATTTTCATGCATTAATCACATATTAATCTTACACACATGTATGGCACTATGTAATTAGATAGACTTTGTCAAAGAAATGCTAGTATTTTTTATTTTGTTTTAAAGATAAATTGCCTTTCTCAATTGAATTTTATTTTTGTACATCACTTTCCTATTTGACTTAATACCTGAATAGTGTTCCTGCAAGAAAGAAGAAGTCTTAAACACAGGAAACCTACCAGTCTAGACTTGGAGCAGAGTATAAATCATAGCACCTTTTTTTTTTAAATAATATGGGACATTTTAGGATGGAAAGAGGCCAAGGTGTACATTTAGGTCTGGCCCATCTTTGAGTTATAAATATTATTATAGCCTACTCTGCTTTCTCCCCAACCTCTTCTTGCCAAAACTATTTTTAAATTATATTTGTAATACTTTCTTCTTTTGCTGGCCTTGCTGACTTATTCTGTGTTATCCATTCCCAGTGTGATGAATCCCTTTATATTTCTTTGTGACTTTTCTTTGATATAAGCTGGTGGTGTCTGCTGGCAGTTGACATTTGTTCAAATAGGTAGGATCACTTGTCATATCTGTTCCCTAAAAACTGTGCAGATATTAAATAATCACCTTTTACTCTCCTTATTCTTAAAGTACATAGTTCTAGAATTTTCTATTTTTTTCTATATAACTATGTTCTTGAACATACTTACTTTTAGTTATTCAGTATCCTGTCTGTCATTTCTAAAATTTATAATAACCAATTTGAATTGAGTATTCCATGTCTAATATTTCATATCTTCATCCTTTAATTCTTTTATCTAATATAAAACTTGGCTTTTCTATTTTAGGGAAAAATCATAGGATCTTCTGGAATAAATATCTATATTCTTAATTCTCATATAAAATACCTATAATTTACTGATTATTTTTTAAGAAGAATGGGAGAAGAAAATAGCAAATAGTATTTAAATCCATTATCAAACCAAAACACTAATAGATTTTTCAAAAGTATCTGAATGCAATAGAAATTTATTATTTGTCCTGGGCATGTTATGAGAAAATATGAAAAACTAGATCAATTAAACTTAGTTGCAACCCCATGATCCCCACCACATGTGTACACAAACACACACTTGAACACACAAATACACCATCTTTACCCTGCTTTGGAATAGGAAAGGTTTCACAGGTGAAGTGTTACACAGTGATCTCCCCTCATACATACATTAAAAAAAAACACAAGCTAAATAATGCATGTAGGAATATTTTCTCTCCTCTCCATCTCTCCATCATCTAAAACCCAGAGATTAAGTGTTTATTTTTCTTTTTATATGCAGATTCCTGAGTCCCATCCAATGGGGCCTGATGTAGAATGAATACTCTCTATTCTTTTTTGAAATTATTTTTATTGTTGAAAGTAGTACAGATGTCCTCTCCCCCTCCCCCACTAACCCCTACCACCTTGCTCCTGTCCCCTAGGCCTTCTGCACACTATTGTCTGTCCATGGGAGAGGTTAACCAATGATCTTCATTCTTTTCTGCTACATTTTTTTTCTTCTCTGGTTACTAAATGGTTAAATCCTTTGTTAATGTCTTAAATGTCTTTACAAGGCCATAATATAAGATTTTAAGAAAATATGCTTAAAACTAATTGATAAAGGTAAGACAAATTTGGGATACATAGGAATTCATTCATTAAAAGTTTCTAGAGCATCTATTAAGTGTTAAACACTTTGTTCAATGCTGGGCATACAAAAATACAAAACAATCATATTATCATCCAGTGATAGAGTCTGGCAAAACACAGAATTAAAATGGATAAATTAAGACCCAGCATTGTTGATCATTAAGAAAAATTTAGACAAAAACTTATTGGCCTTGCATAAAGGAAGTGGATGTTTTACTTCCCAAAAATCTATTGCTATGGGTTCTCTTGCCCAGAGTGTCAGAAATTAAAAAATCTCCAATCAGCCTCTCACATGCAAACATATATAAATAACAAACTTTTATCTTCTAGTTATGTTCACTCATGACCCTGAAGTCCAGTTTCTTTTTTTTATTAGTTATTTTTTAAATATTTATTTTTTAAATTGATTGGGATAAAATTGGTCAACATAAACATATAGGTTTCAGGTATGGGTTTCTGTGTTACAAGATCTGTATATTGTACCGTGTGCCCACCACCCAAAATCAAATCTTATTCTGTCACATTATATTAGGAACCCCTTCTCCCCCCACCTCCTTCCCTCTGGCAACCACCACACTGCTGTTTGTGTTCACAAGTTTTAGTTCTGTATCCTACACTAGGGGCCTAGTGCATGAATTTGTGCACCTAGAGGGGGAACTGTAGGCCAAGAAGCTGCGGTGGGCACAGGGGCGGGTCTTGGCCCATCCTCTGTGCTCCCCCCTGGCACCTCCCTCCAAAGCCTCCCCCCCCCCGGTTCCCTGTCTGCCAGGAGCCCCGCTCCTGCTGCCACCACTCCCATGTGCTAACAGCGACTGCCCTGCTCACACCCGCTGCCCCACTCACACCCGCTGCCACTGATGGCGCAGAACGATTGGGGCCAGCACCCGCAGCAGGTGTGAGTGGCAGCTGCTGCCCCGATTGCCCCTCAGGAGCAGGGGGAGGTGGAGAAGCCCTCAAGGTTGATTGGGGCCAGCAGCCACCGCTCACATCTGCTGATGGTGTCGAGCAATTGACACCAGTGCCAGGTGCTGGCAGCAGGTGAGAGTGGGCTGGTGCTGGCAGTGGCTGCAAGCAGTGGCTCTGGCGCTGGCAGTGGGTGTGAGCGGTGGCTACTGGCCCTGATCACCCCTCAAGAGCAGGGGGAGGTGGAGAAGCCCTGAGGGGCAATTGGGGCAGGCAGCCGCTCGGAC
>NW_006292026.1:700420-718137 GCF_000327345.1 Myotis davidii | reverse complement strand
TTGGTCCCCTTCACCCTTTACTATCCTTCACCCCTTCTCTCAGGTAACCACCATACTGCTGTCTGTGTCTGTGAGTTTCAGTTTTATATCCCATATATGAGTGAAATCATATGATTCTTAGCTTTTTCTGACTGACATTTCACTTCACATAATGTTCTCAAGTCTATCCATGTTTTTTCAAATGGCACTATTTCATCCTTTCTTATGGCTGAGTAGTATACCATTGTGTATATGTACCACATCTTCTTTATCCAGTCCTCTATTAGGGAACACTTTGGTAGTTTCCAAGTCTTGGCCACTGTGAACATAGGGGTGCATATATCTTTGTGAATACATGATTTCAAGTTTTCCAGGTATATACCCAGGAGAGGGATTCCTGGGTCATAGGGTACCTATAGTCTTAATTTTTTGAGGAATTGCCAGACTACTTTCCATAGTGGTTGTACCAGTTTACATTCCCACCAGCAGTGAATGGGGGTTCCTTTTTTTCTACAACTTCTCCAACACTTGTTATTACTTGTCTTGTTGGTAATGGCCACTCTAACCTAACTCTCATCTAACTGCAAGGAAAGACAAGGTTCGAGTGGTATTTAGATGCACATAAAAATTATAGGTTCCAAATTTCCAACTGTCCTAACATCAAGCCAAAACTCTCAGCCTTTTTATGCCCCTATGAGGGTCAGACAGTCTAGCCGGTTTGGCTCAGTGGATAGAGTGTCCCCTGATATTGAAGAGTCCCAGGTTCGATTGCAGTCAAGGGCACATTCTGTTCCAAGCTTCCGGCCCTGGTCGGGGCATGTGGGAGGCAACCAATCAATGTTTCTCTTTCACATCGGTGTTTCTCTCTGTCTCTCCCTCTCCCTTCCACTCTCTCTAAAAATCAGTGGAAAAAAACAATCCTTGGGTGAGGATTTAAAAGAAGAAGAAGAAGAACAAAAGTTCTTAAAATTTGAATATCAAATATAGACATTTCCTCTGCTTAATACCTATGTAATCAAGTTTCCTTTGAACTTTATTATGGCAAGACAGTTAAGCTCTTTATATTGAGAATCTTTATCCCTTCCCCTCAGTTTCATTTTTTTTCTCCCTTGTACTCAGCCTATCTGCTGAAATGTTTCTAGAATAATTTAGGGAAGAAATAATGTAGGCCAAGGTCACTAAATCTGAAATTTCACTGGAGTCAGATAAAATGGGAAGAAATGGCAAAAGAGAAATTTTAACATGTATTTTTGTTACAGTGAAGAAAAATTAAGTGCAAACATCCTGAACTATGAACCACTAATAATTAACCTAGTTACATAGTAGGTTCAAATATACTATTACACATCTCATAGTTATTCACTTATTTAAGAAATATTTATTGTACATTACTATATGCAAAGCCCTATGCAATAGACTAAGGATGTAATGATAAGCAAATATAGACATAGTGTCTGCCTTCATGGAAGGCAGACTTTAAGAAACAATTTTAAATTGCAATTATACCAAATGCTAGGCATACAACATTATGAATTTAAGGATATCTGACCTATTTGGGGAGGTCATCCAAGGCCTCTCTGAGTTGGAATGTTAAGGACAAGTCAGAAATAATTAGGCAAAAAGGTTAAGTAAGCGCTGCGCAGACAGAGAACAAAGGCTCTGTGATGGGACTGAATGTGACAAAGCTTGGGACAGAAAGAAAACTGATGGGTCTGGAATTCAGAAAGTGGCCACCATACACGGTGAAGCTGGAGGATGAGTGAGGGCCGGACCACTAGTGTAGGCACTGAGAATATAAAAATGAAAAAGGCAAATGGTGTCTGGTCCCTGTTCTTTGGAACTCAGAGGGAGAGACCCAACCTCCAACTGAAATGCAAATTCACTAGATCCTATGGCAGAACTTGACAACAAAACAGGGCAGTACAGTTAGAAGAGCAGGGTTGGAAAAGATTTGGCCTGACTGGACAATGTCTTGGAGGATGAGAATGATAAGGGAAGAAAGGAAAAGCAACAGCAGGCATCTGAGCAAGAAAGCCGAAATACTTTATGTTAAAAGCAACTGGACTATCCCTAGCTGGTTTGGCTCAGCGGTCAGAGCATTAGCCCTCAGACTGAGGGGTCTTGGGTTCAGCTCTGGTCAAGGGCACTTACCTCGTTTGCACGCTCAGTCCCCGGCCCTGGTCAGGGTGCGTGTAGGAGGTAACCAATCAATGTGTCTCTCTCACATCAATGTTTTTCTCTGCCTCTCCTCCCTTCCACTCTCTCTAAAAATCAATGGAAAAATATCATCGGGTAAGGATTAACCAAAAAAAAAAAAAAAAAAAAGCAACTGGATTACTAACTAGCTTAACATCTTATCCTACAATGTGCTTTTTCAAATACTTATTTTCTTTTTCCTGTAGAGTTTTAAGAAAGCCCTAATTCCACATAATGGTTGTGTGTCTGTTTCAAGGAGACAAGGAACTTGTTACATGATCCAGTATTAATCTAGTCCAGGTTTACATTTGGCCTTCATCTTTAAACGTTCTATCTTTGTTTCCAGTTTGCTTTTCAGTTATCTTTCTTTTTTACTACAAGTGTTCAACTGTTATTGGGCCTCCAGAAGCATTCATCCCACTGAAATTCATTGAATTTTAAAGTTCATTTTTCTCTTTCTTTATCTCCCTAGTATAAATCATGCAGGTGACTTTGCAGCTCACACTGATTAAGGTCTCCTCTTAAGGAATGTCCTTCACCCAGGGGGCTAACTTGTACCCTTAAACCAACTCTTGTTACACATGAAGCAAATACAGTGTTATCTTTTTGGTTGATTTTCAAATTTTATTTTCATATATCGACTTAGAATACATGCTGTACTTAGGAGAAGTATATATTTTAATGGTCTACTACACCACAAGTGATTAGGAAGTGTTAACTTGTTTGGTGTTTTTTGTTGGTGGGAGCATCAAAAGGCTTTCTTTTTTCAGAGTTTGCTATAAGAGATGTAATACCAATAAATATTAGCATGCTTTGTCAATGAAATTTTTCGAGGATCAATTTTTGGCCATTTTTGTTCTTTTCCTTTATAATGTTGATAGTATCATAATATGGTGCACAAAGTACCTTGCTGGTAAGTATTTTTACCACCTGAACTTTTCTTATAGGAAATATGATTCCCTAGTTTCATCTGCTCTTCAGTTTTCAAAGATTTCTTATATAAGAGTGTATGTCAGGTTAATTTATCTGGCTTCATTTCATGTAGACCAAGGTCATGAGTTTAATTTCTTTGGAGGCAGCTCAGTGTTTTAAAAGGGAACTAAATTTGGTCCCAAACAGACCTGATTTTCCACCTCAACTCATCTGCCCCCATCTGTACCCCACTCCACCTCTTTCCCAGGTCATAGGAGAAAGAGTATCCTATTCTGTCTAGACCAGCGGTGGGAAAACTACGGCCCGTAGGCCGAATCCGGCCCATTTGAAATGAATAAAACTAAAAAAAAAAAAAAAAGACCGTACCCTTTTATGTAATGATGTTTACTTTGAATTTATATTAGTTCACACAAACACTCCATCCATGCTTTTGTTCCGGCCCTCCTGTCCAGTTTAAGAACCCACTGTGGCCCTCGAGTCAAAAAGTTTGCCCACCCCTGGTCTAGACCCAAAGACCCATCCAACTCAGCTTTACTCTAAAACATAGTTCTCCCCGTAAACCCCTAAAAACGAAGATTCAGCTAGTTTACTTGTACTTCCCTCTGGGCCAAGTTAAGGTATTTAGACAGATTTCTTAATGTCTATGAGCCTCAGTTGTTTCATATTTAAATACTTTTCATAAAAAAAGGGTTCTCATAAGGTGCATTCCTTAAGTATGTCAAGCACAAGTGCAGTGTCTGGCACTCAGTAATTGGTGAGCAAATGTTAACACTTTCCTTCTCTGTGCTTGATTTTTTTTCTGTCTATGGAACAATAGATAACTAAATCATAGATTGCTGGCAGAATCCTAGCAAGAATCAAAAAGTTTGATTCAAAATTGCCCTTCTCCCCCAAATATCCCAAATAGCTTTTGTATCCCGAGTGCAGTATTGCCTAAGAGTTAAAAAAAAAAAATGTTTATAATAAGTCTCTACTTGAAATTATTGATTTATATTAAAGGCTAAATATTTATTTTGCCCCATAAACTTTCTATAACTATAATAAAAGACATTGGAGTACTTTTTTACTTCCAGTATTTTATAAATGAGTATAATAACACCTACCTTACAGATGTATTGCTAAAAATGAGTAGGTTAATATATATAAAGCATTTAATGCAGTGTATTGAACAAAATTAAGTCCTCAATAACAGGTAATTATTATTTTTAAAGGGGCTTTGAGTTTATTTAGGAAGTACACCAAATTATAGAGTGCGGGAGCAGTTTTTTTTTTTTTTAAATAAATATCACAAAGCTCAAGAGAGAAATAGAGCAGGATGGAGAGAGCAAGTTTGAGAGAGAACAAAGTTTCCATTTTAACTATCTGGAACAGGAACTATTCATTCCTGCCTTTGCCCCATACTAGCCAGATGACCTTGGGCAAGTCAACCTCTGAGCCTCAATTCTTCCCCTTAATCCCAAGCATGATATTTACTTAGCATATACCACAGACCAGACACATTGCCCTTTAATATGATGACAGATATAAAAGTGATCTTTACATTATAAAGCTCCATCCAAACAAATACAGGTTCCTGTGTTTCAGTGAGAAACCTGCTTATAAAAATGGTTAATATTTGCCCAGCCAGCGTGGCTCAGTGGTTGAGCGACGACCTATGAACCAGGAGATCATGGTCTGATTCCCAGGTTACGGGCTCGATCCCCAGTGTGGGGGGTGCAGGAAGCAGCCGGTCAGTGATCCTCGCTCATCATTGATGTTTCTATCTCTCTCTCCCTCTCCCTTCCTGAGGATATATGTTAATACTTTAGCTGCCTGACAAAGAAGTTTGGTTTTAATGCTTTGATTATCAAGATGCCATTTCTGAGAAGCCTCATGAACTAAAACACAGATCTTCCTTTAGTGCTCAGCACAGGGCTATGCATAGAAGTGTGCTCAGGTGGATATAAGATAATTGATGGGTTGTTGTCATCTTCTTCACTTTTATATGTTTATTAAATCCCATGCTTCTCTAGCAATGCCAAAGCATAGCTATTTATATATGGATACACATATTATATCCTGATATATAAGCAGTAAGGAGTTTTGTGGTAAAAATTGAGCTGCCAAGGGCAGCCTATAGAAGCCTTATAGAAAAAAAATGTAGAGTTAAAGTATGTTCCAATCTTTATTATGCTATATTGAAAAAAAAATCTAGATCAAGCTTCTGTGAGCTGAGCTAAAATATAAGTACAAAAACTCATGTGACACAATTAGGTTGGCTCAAGTGAAAAGATTGGCTCTCCTTGCGTTTATTATCCTCTTTTACAAAATGTGATAGATTTCTTTACTCCGGACTAATTTATTAAGTTGGACTCCTCTGTGGAAAGGAAATCCATTAAGTTAGTTTTACTTTAAAATACATCCCCCCCCCCATGAACCACTAAACTTCAGATTCAGCCAGTGTGAGGAGTCAACATATATTCTGTATTTTTTTCTCTACTGAAAGAAATTCACGTCAGAGTTATGCAGCTGTTTCACAAAGGCTTAACCTTGTCACTGATATATAAATGATATCATTTCCTTGGTCAAATATGTATTTCCACATTTATGCACTACCCCCCGCCACCAGAATGTAGCATAAGACTATCCTCAGAGATTGATTAGCTGGACCTTCCTTCTGCAATTAGGCGATTGTAGGCCTCCCTCAGCATTGCACTGGAGGTGGAACATAATTAGCACTCCATCAAAAACTACTTTGGAGAAAACAAACATTAGTTGGCTTCCAGATCAGACTTCTGAAAAGAACTGAATTATACAGTATAAATAAAATGCTAATTTAGTATCGATCAAATGGGGAAGTTCATGCACACGGAGGCTTGGTTGCTTGCCAATAAAAAATATTAGATTAGATCCTCCCTCCATCTTTTGAAATAAAGATACTTGCCATGAGGTTGGGCAGAAAATTCTTTGATAAACTCTGTGTGCTTTGAGAGTTAGGGAAAAGGGACTCTGCTTCTATCCTGGAGGATTTCACAGCATGGTTGAAGGAACAGAACATGTGACAAGACCCAGGTCTCACCTCTTAATCACCACCCTTAGAAGATACCGTATCAGAGCTGTGGTTCCCCAGATTTAAGATGCCAGATTTTATTAAAATCAAGATTTGAGTAGCTGGACTCACTTCCCCATTTATAAACTATTTTAAAGCCTTGAAATGGAACAACTCTAAATATCCTTTTGGTCAGACATAGGAACCCAATGTACAAATCATTTGAGAGCTGATACACTACAAAGTATGTGGAAATGCTCTTCTCTGGGTAGTTAAAAGGCTATGGTAAACCAAAACCTTTCCAGGATGTTTTAAGTGCAATCCTGTCCATAAGGAATAGGAAACATTAGATGGTATCTACAGCTTCCTCCAGGCCTGTAACTGTCATGGTAAAATACTTACAGTGCAGGGGAGCCATGCTATTTTACTGTTACTCAGCTTAAATATGATGGGAAAAAAAGATGTTCAGTAAAATAGAAAATACCAAACACCGTTTGGAATGAAAGCGAGGGCAGATGATAAGACATGGATTAGTTAGGTCAGGGGTCCTCAAACTTTTTAAACAGGGGGCCAGTTCACTGTCCCTCAGACCGTTGGAGAGTCGGACTATAGTTTAAAAAAAAACTATGAACTAATTCCTATGCACACTGAACATATCTTATTTTGAAGTAAAAAAACAAAATGGGAACAAATATAATATTTGTATTTGCATGGGGCCTGCAGGCCATAGTTTGAGGACCTCTGAGTTAGGTAGTATAAGTCCTCAAGTTTTTGTAACCAAAGCTAAATGTATTTTCTAACACAGTGAAAGAGTCCTAGCTCTGTTCAATTTTTGGGGTGTGTTTTTTTAATATTTTTGTTCATTTCAGAGAGGTAGGGAGAGGGAGAGAGAAATTGAACCATCAATGATGAGAGAGAATCATTGCTTGGCTGCCTCCTGCATGCCCCCTACTGGGGATAGAGCCCACAACCTGGGCATGTGCCCTTAACCGTAATTGAAACCAGGACCCTTGAGTCTACAGGCGGACACTCTCTCCACTGAGCCAAACCAGTAGGGCTCAATTTGTTTTAAGTGGGATCTTATACAGCTGGCCAATTTGGCTCCACAAAGGTGAACAGAAATCATATGGTGGTGGTATGTAGAAGGGGATCTTAGTGATTATCTAGGTGATAAGTCAGCATATTTTTTTCTATAAAGGGACAGATAATTGATATTTCCGGTTTTGTGGCTCATATAGTCACTAAGGCAAATACTCAGCTCTGCTGTTGACTCAGAGCAGCCATTGACAATCCCTGAACAAATGGAGGTGGCTATGTGCTAATTATACTTCATTTTTGGACCCTGAAACTCAAATCTCAAATAATTTCATGCAAAATAATAATACAAAGAATACAAAATATTTTTCTTTTTAAAGTTTTGAACCATTAAAAATGTCAAAACCATTGTAGGCCGCACAAAAACAGGCAGTGAGTTATTATTTATTTATTTATTTATTTAGTCCACTGGTTTTCAAACTACCTTTTTAGTAGGAGATTCCTCTCCTCAAAAAGAAATATATCATTTGAGATATTGATTTTTAAGTTGGTTATTAAGAAATAAGACTCAGGACAAATCTTTGACCTCCTCCCTAACTGCCTAAAAGGAGTTTCTTTAGAGGATCTGCTCCAGGAAGGGAGATAACATCACAGATAACTACAGTTCAGTATAAATCAGTGTCAGATAGAGAGGAAATAGCTAGACCCCCATTTGTTCAAAGCCCTCTCTGTCTCACATTGTTAAAGATGGCTCAGCAAACATTTAGTTACCAAACATTTGCTTTGTATCTCTCCATATGAATTAATTGCCTTCTTGCACTTTGAAGTCCCAAACCACAACCCCCTTTCTCCTTAGCTCCAGAATGACATATAAGCCTCAACTGCCCAACTGTCCTTGGGCCTCATTATGGCACCCTTGGATGTGCATTTATATAATAAACCTTGGAAATTTTTTCCTGTTAATCAGTCTCTGTTAATTTGATTATTAGTACAACTAGAAGAGCTTATAAGGTATGAGGAAAACTATGTTTTTAGTTCCCATAGTTTCATCATCTTCCTTTTTTATGGATGAGAATCTAAGGCAAAGACATTCAAATAGCATGCCCAAAGGTCCCATAGCTAGTAAGTAACAGAGCAAGGATTTGAACCCAGGCCATCTTACTGTAGAGGCCATAATTTGTATAGCAATGAGTGCCATGAACTCTGAAATGATGTGATGTTAAAGTCATGAGCTGATTGAAATTGGTAGTCCAGGAAGTCTCTGAGGAGAAGATATTTTAAGGAGACATGAATGCTGAGATAAAGGAAAGATATTCCAGGCAGAGGCAACCATCAAATGCAAGAATGAGCTTGGCTTACACAGGAGGAAAAAGGCTGGTGTGGCTGGAACATAAATTAAGGGGGAAAGTGGTGTGAATTGAAGTCAGCAAGGAAGCAAGGGACAGCTTATCTAGGACCTTCCAATTTGATTTCGAACTTTAATTGATAGCATTAGACTATCCAAATATTATAAACATGGATATGAGAAGTTGTTTTAAGTTACACACTTATGAAACAACTAGAGGTCCGGTGCATGAAATTCATGCACAGGGGTGGGGGTGTGTGTGTCCCTCAGCCTGACCTGCACCTTCTCCAATCCGGGAGCCCTCAAGGGATGTCCTACTGACGGGTTAGGCCCGTTCCCTGTGGTTCTCTGCTCTCTGCAGGGCCTGCCTACTCCACACCGCAGCAACTGCCAAGCAGGCCATGCTGGGTGCTGCCTGTGTGCTTGCCTGCTCCCTGGTCACTGAGGCGACAGCCAAGCAGGCCATGCTAGGTGCTGCCTGCAGGCGGCGCTTGCCTGCTCCCAGGTCACCATGGCGATGGCCAAGCAGGCCATCCAGGGAGCTGCCTGCAGGCCTTGCTTACCTCCTCCCTGGTTGCCACGGGTCGTGCTGGGAGCTGCCTGCCGGCAGCGCTTCCCTGCTCCCAGTCACCACAGTGACAGCCAAGCAGGCCCTGCTGGGTGCTGCCTATGGGCTGGGCTTGCCTGCTCCCAGATCACCGTGACAATGGCCAAGCAGGTCATGCTGTGCTGGGAGCTGCCTCCTCCCTGCTGTCAGTCTCCATGGAGGCAATGAGGCTAATTTGTATACTCACCCTGATTGGCTGGTGGGCATTGTGAAGTTACAGTCAATTTGCATAACTCTCTTTTATTAGTGTAGCTTCTTTAACCCTGTGAAATTAGTACCAGGCATACTTTTCTCCCTCTATATTCAACAGTACTTATTCCAAGCAAAAATAACCTAGATACATGATCTAAGAAACACCTGTTCCCAAAAGATGACTGTGAATTTAGCAACATACTTGTCAACACTCACTTCAAGATCCTTTTTTCATGGTACCCACCATGAAATACAGTCTGGCCAATCTCAACCATACTCATCCTAACAAGACCCACCTTAAAGTCACCTAGCCCAAGTCCCAAAATCTAATAATTGTCCTACCCTAGTTTCCTAGGTTTGAGCTCCTATTAAGACTGTCAAGTTATGTTTTCCCTTAGTTTGATTTTAAGCTCAAAAAATTAAATTTGCATGATTCACAGATTTTTCTGGTGTTCTTTTGGGGAATTGACAAACAGTAGATGAGAACAGAGATCTCTGAGAAGCCTCCTGAAGAAACATTGGGGAGAAATGGGGAGAAACTAAGGTGGGGGCAGCAGAGAAGGAGAGAAGTGATTAGACTTGGATATATTTTGCAGTTAGAACTGTCCAGAGACTTATGTACATATAGAATGTAGTGGTTTATAGAATGATAAGACCAAAAATGACATCAAGCTTTTCATTGTTATTTTTAAATTTATCATTATTATGTTTAAGCTGGGAACCCACATAATGGTAGTGCCACTTACTAACTAAGTGGAGAAGCTGGAGGAAGATCAAGTCTGAGAGTGGCGGGATAAACAAGAATTCCTTTTTAGACATGTTAAATTTGAAGAGTTTATTTGCCATCAATTGAAGCTATCAAATAGACATTTGAAATTATGCTACTGTGGAGACGTCACAGTCATTCCGTTTAGAATTCAACCAACTTGGGTGTTTATCAAGGCTACTGGGGAACTAAGGGAAACAAGAAATGAAAGATAAATTCACAAGGGCCATGCAAAGGCAGCTAAATGTTATTTTTATGTCTGAGCAAATGTTATCTTTGGGACATGAAATGGAAAGATCTGAGAATAAAAATTATGGAGTGAAAGGAGTAACAACTGGGAATACATATAGTGCTGGAGACAAATTGAAATTGCTACTAAGAAGTGCTCTGGAAGTATTACTTATAGGAATTTCTCTTTATATCTATCTGACTTTTTTTCTGCCCCGCAGAGGAGAAAATCACCAATTTATCATTTTCAGCAAGCACATGTATA
This sequence comes from Myotis davidii, assembly GCF_000327345.1. Classification (NCBI taxonomy): domain Eukaryota; kingdom Metazoa; phylum Chordata; class Mammalia; order Chiroptera; family Vespertilionidae; genus Myotis; species Myotis davidii. Next base: position 707,563 of record NW_006292026.1, on the reverse strand, counting down.
TTCAGAATTGCCACATTGCTCTTTAGAAAGGAAAAAGATACAACATTGTGCTGAACTGATCAACAACCGGAATTATTTTAAAAAGAATAAGTAGTATGTTGTGAGTGTGCTATCATTTGAAATTAATTAAACCATAACATCATATTAGTTAGGATTCCTACTCGTATTAACTTGTATAATTAATGTGTCTAAGTGAATTTTTAAAAAATGTTTATAATAATTTTAAGCACAATACACTCACAAGTTATATTCATTCACCTGGCTATTTTAAGATCTTCAGTGTTCTACAGCCTTACAAAAAAATATAGTTAGTAAAATCATACGAACAGACATTTAAAACACTGGTGAGATAAAAGAGGAATCAGTGCTTCTACTAATCAGTTTCATTATATTTTCAAAACATATTGCACAAAGCCTAGATTTTTTTCACTTATGCTTAATTTTTATTTAAAATTTTTAATGTTGACACTATTGCAGATTTCCCCCATTTACTCCCCTTTGCCCACCTCTATTCACTCCCACCTCCCCATCCCTTGGCATTCACCCATGTCCATGGGATGTGCATACATGTTTTTTAGCTAATCCCTTCACCTTCTTTATCTAGTCACCCCACAAAGTCTATATTTAAGAACTATAAAGAAAAAAACAGAACATTAATTTGCATTGGAGCACTCATGGGCTCAAATCTTATTTCCAAATTTCTGAGATTTTTATAACTCTTTCTGCTTCCAGTTTCTCCTTGCATTTATCTATCATACACATCGTGCCTGGAGTAAAACTTCCCAAAAGCAGTATTTTCATTATATGTCTCTTTGAGTCATCACTGACTCCTCACATAGCATCAAATCCAAAGATTGTCCTGCAACTTAAGACCCTCTACAATCCTCCTTTTCCAGCTTCCCTCTCACTACTTTCCCATCTATCACATTAAGATTTATCTCTACAGTGACCTCTGAATAGATCCTCTGATATCTACCTCCCCCTGTTACTCATAATTTTTCCCCAAAGAGATTATACTACCCTCAAAACCGAATTCCTTGCCATTCTTTTTAGCTCATAATAGCCCCTTTTGTTTTCAGCCTTTAATTACTATATAACCAATATCTCTGACATTTTATGGATTTGTATATGCATATGAATATGAAGTATATAAAACATGCTTAATCAAACTTATCCCTTTAAAACTAGTATCAACATTCTGTAGTCAAAATTCGTTAGCCTCCTCCAAATAAAAGTGCGAATAGTTATAGGGTAAAGATATCATTGATTTATTTCTTTAATGCCCACAAACTTATATTATAGCTTGAACTTAGCAAAATTTCATTGATGATCTCCCTTGGAATTTGCCAAAAGATTTATTAATTAGTTTAAGAAAATTGAGATGAGCATGAAAGTAGAGCTTATTAGTAGAGATTATGCAGGCTAGACAAGCCTCTGCTCTCGTCGCCCCCCTCATTCAGGGAACCTCAGTCAATTAGAGTAAATTAACAGACATGTGAACTGAACCTTCTCTGCTGAGTACAGGGCATTGGATGAGGTATGCATCAATGAACACAAAACTAAAGGCCATAAGTGACATCCACTTATAACTGCTTGTGCTTTTCAGGGGCAAAGGTTCTATCTCCCTTCTAGAATTAGCTGAACTGAATACAGAGGTTGTGAGAATATCCTATATAATAAAAGCTAATATGCAAATTGTCCCCCTGACCAGGAGTTCGGTCAGGGGGTGGGGCTGGCCGTCCAACTACCCGCAGCTCCTCCCCCCAGCCAGTCCCGCCCCCGATCGCCCCACACACACCCCAATTGGGGGCAGGCTAGCCAATCAACCTCCCGTGGCCCCTCCCCCTGGCCAGCCCAGCCCAATTGGATCCGATCAGGACGGGCCGGCTGGACCCCACTCATGCATGAATTCGTGTACCAGGCCTCTAGTTTCTAAATAAAATATGCTGCTAAGAACTCAGTGTCAAGAAATGATGCAACAAACTCAGTGGCAAAAACTTAAGAGCTATAACTTCAAACAGGTATAGTTACTTATCAGCAAGAGGCTTGAACACTGTCCTCCTTGGGTCTGGAAGCCATATGAGCATAATATATATAAAGCATTTAGGGAAAAAACCTTTATTTTCTGGATAAAAGAACATATTTGTCTCTCTCTTTCCAAGTCAGAAAATAGACCTCTTTGTTGGGTAAATAGCAATAAGCCACTTTGACCTACATTTTCAATGATTGGGCAGAGATCCCTACATTCTAAAGAAAATGAGATTGGCTCTCAGGATTCTGTTTTGCTGAGAATGTGTTTGCACGCTGAGGACCAGAGCTGAATTATTTGGTACAACAGAGGAGATTTTGGAGGCTATCTGGGAAAGATAAAGAGAAGTGAAACAGCTGGCAGCTGAAGAGAGGGACTTTGGAAAAGGAAAACAGGCAGATGTAAAAGAAATTGAATTTTGCTTCTATTGACTGGCATGTGATATAAATCCTCATGATCTCCTTTCTAAATGCTCAGTAATACTACATTCCTTACTAATGTGTTGAAGATTTTTTGTACTTAGCTATTTTTAGTTAAGTTTTTATTGGGTGCGTGCAACAAAGTACTTAGCAAATGCTCAAGGGAAACAGCAGAAGTACCACACTTAGGTTAGAGAGGAAAGGAATGGTGGTGTGGGAAATAGCCTCCAAGGTAGCTGCCAGTGATCCTCACCTCCTGGTGTTCATGCCCTTGTGTAGTAGTCTTCTCACACATTGAGTAAGGTTGAACTTGTAACCAATAGGATATGGTAGACATGATGGTGTGTGACTTCCAAGGCTAAGTCACAAAAGATAGTGTAGCTTCCAACTTGCCCTGTCTTGAACCACTCACCCTGAGAGAAACCAACTGCCATTTTGTGAAGACACTCAAGCAGTCCTATGAGGAAATCCAAGTGGCAAAAAATCCAGGCTTCCTGCCAAAAGCCAACACTAATTTGCCTATGATGAGTGAGCCACCTTGGTATTAGATCCTCCAGTTCCAGTCAAGCCTACAGATCACTCAGTCCTAGCCAACATCTTGATGGCAACCTCATGAGTGACAATAAGCCAAAACTACACAGATAAGTTGTTCCTGAATCCTTGGCCCACAGAAAATGTGAGGATGATAAATGCTTATTGTTTTAAGTTTGGGAGTCATCACTTGCATGGGTAATTCTTGGCTCAAGGTACACTTCTGAGAGTTCTAGCTAAAACAGAGAACTTAAGATGGGCCTGCCCTCTCACAGTTTTATTTTCTGCCTTTTACAATGGATCAACCATGAGTCAATTCAATTGTTTATCTGATTATTTGGAAATTAGCATAGGTTCAAGGGGTTATTAATCCTTTTTTTGCAAGTTCAAATCTGCAGGAAATGTCACTGAATCTAGTCTAGCTGACAATCAGGTAACTGAGTTGAAAGCAACATTGGTGGGAGGAATATTGTTTTTATTTGAATGCAAATTATACACACCATGTCTAAACTATGTAATGTAAATCACATACTCGGAGATAATAAAGGGATTAATGAATAAATACATAAATAATACTATATTTTATAAAATTTCTTTTCAACTAAATTATAAACTCTGAATCACTCATTGCTCTCAGGGGGGAAATGGGAAAGAAATTAATACATAATAAGCACTGGTTCCATGCCAGGCAATATGTTAAAATATTTTATGTAGCTTTCAATCTTTATAGTTACAATCCAAAAACAAAAAAGGAGTCCTTCCTGGCCAGCGTGACTCAGTGGTTGAGTGTCCACCTATAAACCAGGTGGTCACGGGTTTGTTTCCCAGTCAGGGCACATGCCTGGGTTGCAGGCTCGATCCCAAGTGTGGGGCCTGCAGGAGGCAGCCCATCAATGATTCTTCCTCATCATTGATGTTTCCATCTCTTTCTCCCTCTCCCTTCCTCTCTGAAATCAGTAAAAGTATTTTATTTTAACAAGGAGTACCATTTTATAAAGGAGGAATCCGAGGGTCAGATTATTTGCATAACTTGTCCATGGTTACAAAACCAGGACGAAGAAAATAGATGGAAGCCCATATCTGTGTAAACACCAAAACCAGGCTTTTGCCACTCACAATGATCTGATGTCAATAAGAAAAATGTTGACATAGTCACACTGTTACTGAACAACTCTTGTAAAATAGCCACAATTTTTAGTGAGTCTCATTCCTGGAGGACTCTTCTTAGTATGTACATTCAATAAACAAAGTTTCCAAATCCTGTCCATGTATTTGAGACCATATGGATTCACTCAGATATATTGTCCAATGAAATGTTAGGATTCTATGTGATATGCCTACATTCATATTAGTCCTATGTTTATACATGTAATATAAATATAGCTGTTTTCAGCATTCTTTTATAAGAATGTCATTTTCTCATCCTGTATTGATTGTCTACTAGGTCTGAAATGAAATTGAGAAAGCAAACACACCATTGTGCACATATATGTCTTATTGTGCAAATTGTTTGGATTTAGTTCATTAGTAGGTATGTTTTCACAGCAGTAAATTTTTAGTCAGTAGATTTACAGGAGAACCTAACAAGTAAAAAAAAAAGTAAAGTGGGAAAATTGAGATATATACAGAGCATGTAATTCACTTGAGTAATGAAACATGAAAATGCCCTTTAGAAGCCAGGGCAATTTTGAATTATGTTGATGAAGGACTATGCAATTAACTTGACCACTCTTTTTGCCCTGCTCCATTGTCTGACTCATCAGATACATTCCAAATCTGCTAACCCATATTTATTTCTTCAGCCCATTTTAGATCCCTGTTTCTGGACTAGGCATATAATTTCACAATATATACCAAAAAGTCTTTAATGATAGGTAAAGGGTTGTGGAAAATTCTTTCCTCCAAAAATTCCACTTCCCCTGTAGGAATTTTGCTTAAGATTCTCAAATTGTTGACCTGGAAACTTCTCCCCATGAAGTGGGTTATTGTATGCCCTGCTTAAATAGAGCATCTTCTAGCCCTATTCTGAAAAATACTCCAAGATATATGACAGAAGAAATTTGTGTATTAATTCCTGAGCTAAATATTTTCATGGCCTCAGTAAACATTTATGACAAGGGAGAGGAACACTGAAATAACAATGTGGTAGTGAGGCAAAGGATTATGTCTTACAGAATTAATCATTGATCAATACGTGATCAAATGTTTTTAGAACCTAATTATCTCCCATTCATCAGCTGACATTCTGGAAAAGAGTTCAAAAATACATTTGCATTTGCATAGTAAAAAGAAGCAAGCACAATGCTTCTTTCAACAAATGTTATGTTGATTTACATTCAGAATAGTCTTGGGGGCTTTTGTTTTCTGAAAATATCAAATAGCTTATTGATTGATATTCTTAGACATGATGTTTAGATACTAAATTTGAAGTGTGCTATAAATAGCTCAGTAAAGATCTAACATGATATATCAAACACCTCTTGTGCCCCACTTCATAGTCACTCAGCCCAACTTTTTCTTCACCCTTTGCTGTGATAACCGGAACGTAACCTTACTTGCTTGCATGCAGCTTACATTCTCTTGGAGTTGGGGTGGAGAGCACATAATAAACTGATAGTGATAAAAACTAAACTGACAGCCCTAGTCAGTTTGGCTCAGTGGATAGAGCATCGGCCTGTGGACTAAAGGGTCCCTGGTTTGATTCTGGTCAAGGACACATGCCTGGGTTGCAGGCTTTATCCCCAGTAGGGGGTGTGCAGGAGGCAGCCAATCATGATTCTCTCTCATCATTGATGTTTCTATCACTCTCTCTCCCTTCTTCTCTGAAATCAATAAAAATATGTAAAAAAAAAACAAACAACTAAACTGACAATATTACTGGTTAATGGTACAGAGAGTGACTGGGAGGCTAATTTGTGTCTGGTTAGATAGGAAAGATTTCTCTGAGGATTTTTTTATAAAGGAAAAAGTTGACATCTGCCTAACTATGTTAAGATTTGGGGGAATATCATTCTTGGCAGAGAAATCAGAGAGTGGAAAAGGCTATGATTATAATAGGAAAAGAAAAGACCAGGAAAAAGAAGGGGAACAATCGTAGAAATGAGCCTTTTTTTATGTCACCTATTTTCAACATTAAATATCTATGCCTTATCTGTATTCTATTCCATGCTTATTTAGCTAGAACTTTTTATTCAAGTCTCCTAATAAAAGTAACATTCAAAAATATCATTTATATTTATCCTATAGCTTCAAGAACCTCTTTCCCACTATTTAATTTCTCAGTGCAGCAAACATGGCTAGTTTTAACCAATAGCTCTTGCTCCTTTCTTATCAGATGATAAATGTAGAATGTTCATATGCTCAGTTAAATGTATTCATCTTCTCAGATTTCCTTGCAACTAGGAGTGGTGACTAACCCAGTTATAATCAATGAGATGTATATATGGATGTTATTATACAGTATTTTGGGGAACGTTTTTGAAATTGATAAAACTCAAGTAGAAAGTATTTTGACCATTGACAATTCCCCTTTATCCTCTTCCTCATCCCTTTTTCCTGCCTTGAACATGGCCATGATGCCCAGAGGTGGATCAGGCCACTTACAATCATGACAACAAAAGCCACACACTAACTGTGGTGGAGCAGAAAACCAAAAGTTTTAGCTTAAAGAGAAAGAAAAGCCCTTATGTGCTTAAACTATTATTAGGTGATGGGAAAAAGAAACACAGCTGCCTACCTTGGAAGAATTTACAGTGCAATCACGGAGGCAATATAAAAAATTAAAAAGTGATACATCTTCAAATTCAAATACACATATAGCAACTTGAGTTTATACACACACACATACATATGTGTGTGTGTGTGTGTATATATATATATATATCTCCTATATAAAAAGAGTCATTCCGGTGGCTCCTTGTTGCTCAGTGATGGAAAGTGCCGGCCAAGATCTACAAGGCCTGGCCAGCTGGCCCGCCTCCTCTCCAGCCTCGAGTCTCTGTTCCAGCCACCTTTGCCATCTTGCAGTTTCTATATGCCACACTTCTCCCAAGATAGGCCCTCCCATCCTGTATGTCCTCACCTCTCTCTTTACCCCGTGAATTCCACTCATTCTCCATCTCTTACTCCAAACATCGCCTCCTCAGGAAGGCTCACACCCAGGCA
>NW_006292026.1:668266-694930 GCF_000327345.1 Myotis davidii | reverse complement strand
GAGATATAGATAGAGTTATAGATATAGATATAGATATATAAAAGGCTAATATGCAAGGTGTCCCCTTGGGAGTTCAACCAGGAGACTGGGCGTTTGATCGCTCACTATGATGTGTTCTAACCACCAGGGGGTGACTGAACATGTGGCAGGTGACCAGCTGACCAGCGGCAGCGGTGGGGCACTGAGGGAGTGAGGGAAGGAGGCAGGGAGGTGGGGATCTGATCAGCCCTGATCGCTGGCCAGGCCTAGGGGCCCTACCCATGCACGAATTTCATGCACCAGGCCTCTACTTAATTTATAAAATATTAACTTCCATTATGGTATTCAGCGTCTGTGCTGATTTGCTCACCATGCCTTAAATATATAGTAGGCATAAATATATATGTTATTCAATAAATATAAGTAACTAAAATAATAAAGTATATAAAGGCTTAATGACTAAAGTAATTTAGCCTTACTCACAAAAGCATTTGTAGAGAAAATAAGTTTTGAAAGAAATGAAGATACTATATGGGTGGAAGAAAGATAACATTCCAGGTAGGAAAAGAATTGTACATTCAAGCATCCTTTGGTGAATATTGCTTTATGGATAAGAATAGCTATGCTAATATTTTTGGAGATATGAAATAGACTAAAATTTATGTAATTTCTTTTTATGGATCTTCTAAACCTTATAATTAGATCTGACAAGATGAGAATAAAAGGTCCTTGGAGAAAGACAACAAGAAAATGCTGAGAAAGACCCTTGCCTGTGTGATATGAAGAGTAAGAATAATTATAATTTCAAGACAGAGTACCAGTTTATTGGCCATGCCTGCCAATAAAGAAACACACACATACACATACACATACACATACACACAAATGATAAAATGGCTATGGGATGAAAGTAATCCAGAAGATTTATCTGCAAATGTATATGTATGCAAAATCATTATCAAGAACTGTGAAGGGACTGAGATTTTATTCTACTTACAAGCTCACAAGTTAGCCTCTCTCGGTTTCATGGATGCTGACATAAGACATGATGCACCCGAGTCAGAGATAAAGAATTGCTTGCTAATCCCAGAAAAAGCATTATTAGCACATGTTGTGTCAGTTCTCTGAGCCCTAATTACCACAGATTGACATGAAGAGGGCCAGATGATATCTGCATGTGCAGTGGGGTGCATGATAGGAGAGGAATTTTGATCTTAGGGAACTTAAATCTTTTATAGTGGGCAATAAGGATACCTGCTCTTTGATCCAAATGGAGACACTATTTCATCTTCCAGTATAGTGCAGAGAAGATTATTCAGAAAAAAAGGCAGTGACTCGTCTCACAAGAAATGCACAAATATCAAGGCACATGGAGAATTGTCTCCCAACAATCATTTGAAGATATCTGGAGAAAAATAGGTAGAAAGGCCATGATAAAATAAAAATAAAATTGGGAACAAAGATATTAATTAAAAATTAAATTAAGCCCTGGCTGGTTTGGCTTAGTGGATGGAGCGTCAGCTTGCAGACTGAGGGGTCCTGGGTTCAATTCCAGTCGGGGGCGCATGCCTGGGTTGTGGGCTCAATCCCCAGTGGGGGGCATGCGGGAGGCAAGTGATCAATGATTCTCATCATTGATGTTTCTCTCCATCTCCCTCTCTGAAATCAATAATATATATATAAAAAATTAAATTAAGTAACCTGAGAAAGGGTCAGTTCAAAAGTGATAAGAGGGAAAAATGAAGAAGATGAAAGTGAGAGAAAAACAGAACAAAGGAAGGATTCAATAATGAGAAAGGTTGGGAATATGGCAGAATCTTTACCATAATCTTTACCATATAAAATTATATATATTCCGTTACATGCAATTACAAAATTATTTCTTGAATACCAACTCTATGAAATTCAAACTTTCAGGAGTTGGGGAAATTAAAGCACAATAAATAGGACTTATTCCTGTCCTTGAGGAATATACATACATGTATAACTCTAACCAAAAACTCTCTATGATAAGATTGATCTTTAAATATTTAGCATTTTTACTAAAAATAATTAAATGTTGGGGATTTTTATTAGATATTAAAACTTGGTTCAATGTGGTCATAAAAATTTAAATAACCACCTCAAAAGTGTAAATGAATGGTCTGTTTCACATGATGGTGGCAGATAACATTTCAGGCACAGAAATTCAAGCTGCATATGGCAACAAATTTTTGAACCTTAGCATATAGCTAATTTATTTACTTATTTATTTTTTTAGAATGCAATTTAAACAATAGAATAATATTTAGAAGCTGTTTCTTTAGCATAAAAACAGATATACTATATCAAGAATTTTTAGGAAGACATTATTTGAACCAGTCCAATAAAGAATTGCCAAATAGATTTCACACAAATTGTTCTGTTTCATCCGCATCATAGACCAGTGATGGCAAACCTTTTGAGCTCGGCGTGTCAGCATTTTGAAAAACCCTAACTTAACTCTGGTGCCGTCTCACATATAGAAATTTTTTTGATATTTGCAACCATAGTAAAACAAAGACTTATATTTTTGATATTTATTTTATATATTTAAATGCCATTTAACAAAGAAAAATCAAACAAAAAAATGAGTTCACGTGTCATCTCTTAACACGTGTGTCATAGGTTCGCCATCACAGTCATAGACAATAAAGATGTATAATGTGAAAAATGCCATTTAACTTGTGAGTGAAACGCATCTATTTTCCATGGCTTGGTATTCCTATGAAAATGGGGGGAAAAGTTAATATGTAATATTGCAATGATTAGTACAAAGAAACCAAGATATGGTATTAAGGAGTGAAGGAGTTGGGGAACATTTCAAAAGTAGGATGCCAAAATGATGAAACTCATTAACTTGGGGGATGTTCTTAGGCTCTAAGAACAGTGTTCCTCAAAAGATTTCAGAGTATCTGCAAAATCAATACCATTTCATAATAATACTACCACCATTCCCAGAGCGGGAGCCTGTTTCATGGACGCAAACTTGAGAGAGCAAGGTGTTAAAACCTTGGACAGTATAGGTGACTGAACCCAGTTATGGCCCCTATATAAAATTTTAAGATCCTGGTGGTGGGTGTGGCGATCTACTTTTCAAGACAAGTTTCATATCTAGGTTCCCTTGTTTATTAAATCTGCCACCTACCAACTTGGAGTGGCCTGCCTCTTTCTTTGATCTCTCTTTGTCTTCCATCTGCAGGGGTCAGGGCCAGTTTATGAACTGACCTAGAGCCACTCTGAGGAAGGGCAAACAGAGTGGCCTACAGGGATTGAAGGTGGAGGGAGTGCACATAGATGGATCTAGGAGCATAAAGGGGCAGGAGAGCCCAGCCACAGTGGCTCGCTTGATCCCCGGTGTGGGGTGTACAGGAGACAGCCAATCAATGGTTCTCTTTCATCATTGATGCTTCTTCCTCTTTCTCCCTCTCACTTCCTCTCTGAAATCAATAAAAATATATATTTTTAAAAGGGGGTCAAGAGAAAGGAAAGGCTTGCAGGTATCACAGCCTGTTTTGCCCTTCTGTTTACTCCATTTCTAAGGATAAACAATTATCTTATTGTTGAAGGTGATCTAATAAGGCCTAGAGAGAAAGTGATCAGAAGTGTCAGGATTGGGTTGGCATGAAAGCTACACCAATAAGAGAAAGGTAGAGAGTACGGTGAACTACTAAGATTTAGGAAAAGGGAGTAAATACTACCAGTGAAGAAAGCTAAGGAAAATTGAAACAAAAATAACACCAAGATTAGAGAAAGGAGGAGAACAAATTTTTAAAAAAGAAGAGCTATCACTGACTGCAAGTCAACAATGAAAAGAAAGATAGAAAAGTCTGCCTAGAAATCTATTTTTATATCTTTTTTCCTCCAGTGTCTAGTATTGCTGGCATTGTTTTTTAAACTTCCTTGGTATGGTTCCCTGCTGTGACAGCAATTTCCCTAGAATTAACAAACTTTGAGTTTTTTGTATTTTGAACACACCAGATAGCTGAAAAAAATTAGGAGGTAATTTGCTGTGGAAAAGAATAATGTTTATGTGTAATGTTAAAATAATACTTACCATGCTGTTGGAACCTGCCACAAGTTGAATAGGATGACTGCAGAAGAAGCACTTTGGCCAAATTAAAGCTCTTTGCCATTTGTGCCTATCATTAAAGGCCTTCTTGGCAGTCGCTCATTGAGGTCCAGGTGGTATTTCGTAATGGGCCAGGGATGGAACTTGATCTTAGAAAAATGGATGTGGGGATTTAGTCTTGGAAAAATGTGGATGCACAGAGTTTTCTGGCATGCTCCCAGTAACCCTGATTATTAGATATTCCCAATTGATAGCATCTACCATCTTTAGCAACTCCCCTTCAACTATCCTACCTATGTAGATAATCACCAAGTTCTGGCCATTAAACTGGATAACAAATTCATTTTGCTCTATGCTCTATGTCTCTGAAGTATATAAGTATTATATTTTAGCACTTATATTTTCTTGTGATTATTGACATGTAACATATCTTTAACATAGCATATTTTTATGAAGATAAGAATTGTGGCACACAGTAAGATCACCCATAGTCAGTCAGTCAATCAGCTTTTGCTCAGACACCTCCAGTCAGGATGACTCAATAAGCCATTTAGTAATGGTTTTGGCTTCTTTAGGAATAGTGAGTTTCTCATCACTAGAGATTTCGGGCAGGACTAGACTAGGAAATCCCTAAGATCCCTTCAATCCACTAAAGCAAAGTAAAGAAAAACCAAAAACAAGGACACATCCTCTTTACATACATTTCCCTTATCCACGGTATTCAATCCACTACTCTCCTATTCGATGTGCTGTGCAGGGTATAATAAACAATGTACTCATGGTATATGCTCACTAAATTTGTGTTATGAAACAATTGTGTCTTGTTGGCAATATCTCAAATATAATGTGCTTGCTTTAGTAATCTCATGTAAAGCATTTTGACTTTGCAAAATGAGAATGAGTATTCTTTAATATCCACATCTATTTTGATGTTCTTCTTTCTATGAGGAAATGGCATCAGAAATAGATACGGTTAGCAATGACCTCCAAAAATCTTTAATGAGTTAGAAAATAGAAATGAAAAGGAAAGATTAAAGGTTAAAGGGGTGTTTTTAGAGCAGCTAATTCAAGGCTACAGGTCAACTTAATTCAAGTTTGTAAAAAATAAAACATCAGAGAGATCTGTTTGCATAGCTATGAATTCAGAATGCTGTGTATGATCTATATCCCATATTAAGGTATTTATGTTTATCCACATGTGATGCTGAATAAGCAGATGCATCACATTTGTGTAGAACTTCATGCATCTGACTTGGAATTGCTTTAATCTGATGAAAACAATACTACAGTTGAATCTTGCAAGAGTAAAACTACATCACTTAAGTACTTAAAGTGCTCATCCTTGTTATGGGGTGGGGCCACATCATTAGTAACAAAGTAACAGAATTTCCAGAGGATGGGGCCCAGAAATCAGGATTTTAAGAAGATTCCCAGGTGATTCTAATGTGCAGCCAAGGTTGAGAACCACTGGCTTAAGGGGTCAGTGTTTCTTATTCTCGTAAATAACTGTGATACCTAAATAATCCTTTCTGTGGTGCAATTTTCTTCATAAGTATAATGGATTAATATTCCCTGTATATCAAAACAGCTGTTCCCAGAAAGAAAATTACTTGAGACAGCTACCAAGAAGCTAAAAAGACCATAATTTCTCACCCTTTTCTGTCTCTATACTCTTTACAATATGATTTTGCAGTTTCTCTCACTAAAAGAGACAGAGTCGATTTCCACTCCCCTTGAATCTGGACTGGCCTTGCAACTTATTTTGGCCAGTAGATTGCAGCCGAAGTCACAATCTACCAGCTCTGAGCCTAGGACTCAAGAGACCTTGCATTCTCACTTCTATTCTTTCTCTGAACATTATGATCATAATGTTCATAAACCCAGGCTAGCGTGATGGATTATGAGAGACACGTGATCCAGCCGACTGCCAGCCAACTCCCAGACAGACATGTGGGTGATAAACCAGATCAGCCAGCCCCTGACTATCCTGTAACTGACCACAGACAGATGGTCAAGCCCCAGAAAGATCTGTTTAACCTAGCCCAAACCAGAACCACCCAACTAGTGAGCTTATTGTTTTTATCCACTACATTTTGAGGTGGTTTGTTACACAGCAGTGGTAACCTATAAATGACAACTGTCTGAAACATCATAACAAGCAAAATAGGGACAGACTCATAGATAGAGAGCAGGCGGATGGCTCTGATGAGGGGGTGTTAGGGGAGTGGTAGAGGGATTGAGCACAAAAGAAAAAAAGAAAACTCATGGACAGGTGATTGCAGGGGTGGGGGTGGGAATAAATGGTGCTGGGAAAATAAATAAAATAAAATAAGCAACAAAGAAAATAATGCAATCCAGCAATGCAAGGGAGTACTGGAGGGTTTTTTTAATGCCAAAATTCAATCAGAAATCCCAGTTTTCCCACATGCAACTGATCCCAGGAATTAGGCACAGTACAATCGATGTGGCATTCATTTGAAAAAGAGTTAGCATAAAAATTATTACAGGGAGGAAACGGGTTGAAAATCTGAAGTACCAGCAACAGGAAGATTGATAGAAAACAGAAACCACTGAAATTGTGATTGTCACCTGGTAAATATCGATTCAGAAAAATGGAAACTGAAAGTGTAAAAAGCACACTGAGCATAGGTGTTGACTGTAGGCCCTGCTCTCACCCCAGAGATTACTGCTCACTTCTTAGTACTGTTTTTAAGATGAAATGACAGATTCTGTAAAGCTGTTGAAGCAGTGTCTTCATGGTTTTGCTTCCTGAACAGTGAGAGCTTTTTATTTAAATTGCTGTTGCTCAGAAGAGCTGCATTAGCAAGCAGCAAAGGAAGAGATGTAGGTAAATTTGCCATCTTGTATTTACTTGCTACCCGTCCATTCTGTCCTTTAAAATTGAGGTTTTCAACTGTTAAGATTATAACTCTTCAGCCTACCTGAGTTACATTTTTTTAATCTTTAACACTAGATTGAACAGTCAAGACCATTTTCTTTAACATTTGCCTCACCCTTTCTACTGGCTTTTTTCAATTCAGTTAAAGAGAGTCATGAACTGAGAACTGTTTAAAATGCACAGTTCATAAATCTTGTGATATGGGAAGAATTCAATACCCAAACCACATAGCCACCAACTTCTTCACATATGTTCTGTATTTAGATTTTGGAAGACACAAAGCTAAGATGAATCCCAGGGCGGGTAAGAGTATAGCATCCATTACAAAATAGGGATAATCTAAAGTGTGATCTTAAGCCTGTGATGAATCTTCCTGACTTCATTTTATTAATTTATTCTGTAGACCCATAAGCCAACAAAAGAGAAAAGTCAATTGAGATATTAATGGCCAGGTGCTTTTAAAAATAAAAGGTATAGTGCAAAATGAATTATCATTACTAATCAGGGTATCTGGGAACAAAAGGCTAAGATCTGAATAACAGTTATGTTATGGTTTCCGGGGGTACATAAATGGCTTCTCAAAACATTAGAGTGGTATGCTAAAGAGCTAAAGATCTGTAGCCTTGGTTAATCTCTTCCTGCCGCCTGCCTACCCCTCTCCCCCACTTCCCTCTGAGATTCCTCAGCCTGTTGCATGCTTCCATGTCACAGGATCTAGTTCATTTGTCAGTTTATTGTGTTTATTAGATTCCACATATAAGTGAGATCATGTGATAGTTGTCTTTCTCTGGTTGGCTTATTTTGCTTAGCGAGGAGGGGGTCAGTGGGTAAAAAAAGGGAACATCTGTAATACTTTCAACAACAAAGATAATAAAAAAGATCTCTATTATAAATAGACAGCAGCAGGTATCCCAAGGGGAAAGTATTTGTACACCAGTGACACCAGATAAGGAGAGCAGTTAAGTCTTGATACCCATTACAATAGTATTGTTCTGAGCTACCCCTTTACAGACTACCTAAGAAAGTCAGGAGATGGTTCTGGAGTTAAGGAAAAAATTCACTTCTGAAAGAATTATAAACCCTGTCTGTAATAAGTGATAGAGCCTCCCTTCCCCCAACTGGTGGGCGGAGTATGACGTAACCTGCAGCCCGGAAATACCTGAGAGACTAACCAGGTACCTTATATGGACTATACATTGGACCACCAATCCACACCTGCAGAATACCCTAAGCCCTTGTCCTATATGGACCATACAGTAAGCCACCAATCAGTGTGCGCCGAGTACACTAAACCCCCACCCCTTACCATTCTGCCCCTCAAAAGGAGTGCCCACCTCTGCACATGTTGCTGTCCTCCCCTTGCGAGACAGCCTGGCAGGTCCTTCTCCTCTAATAAAGCCTGTAGTCCTGGTTTTTTGGCCTCTGTCTGATTTTTCAATAAGTACATAAGAAACAAAGAGAGAGGCTGGAAAGAGGCTCTAGCTGTAGCTTTGAAATTCATTAAAATAAAAAGAAAGATGGAAAAGATTTGACAACATATAACATCTGGTAAATCTGGGTGTTAAGATATTTTTATTTTTCTATCATTATGTTTAAAATAGTTCATAATAGTGTACATATAATAAAAAAGAAAATGAAGTGGAAGAATCTATGTCGGGCCACAACAGAACTAGCTGCCTCCTAGGAAATGTTTAACAAGAATACAAAAAGGTGCCCTAACTGGTTTGCTCAGTGGATAGAGCATCAGCCTGCGGACTTAAGGGTCCCAGGTTCGATTTCAGTCAAGGGAATGTACCTTGGTTGCAGGCACATCCCCAGTAGGGGGTGTGCAGGAGGCAGCTTATAAATGTTTCTGTCTCATTGATGTTTCTAACTCTTTATCCCTCTCCCTTCCTCTCTGTAAAAAGTCAATAAAATATATATTTTTTAAAAAAGCACTGTGGATGCCCTCAAAGGAAAAGGGGACAGCATTCTGCCCTACCAGTGTGACTCTGCACTAATCCAGAAATTCTTGGTTGATACAGTGAGATTTAGAAAAAGACCTTTATCTGGTAGCATAGCAAGTCTCCTAACTCTAACTCATAAAGCCTCTATCTTCTTTAGTACAGGTCTGTTTCCCATGATACGAGCACAAGAACAGCAACAACAAAAATTATAACAGAAATGTTGGGCAAAAACCACCCTCTAGGAATAACAAAGTTCTTATGTGCTCAAGAGCGTGAGAAATAATCCCACTTGCTCTACCTGATATCCTTGATTATCAAAATAATAAACTTAGTACTATGACTAACTGGAATTTGAATGAATCCTCTTAATAAAAGTATAAGAAAGCATCTATGTAGATGCTTGATGAAAAGCAGATATTTTTATTACTTCCTTTGGTTTCTTGTTCTACCAACGTTTTACATATTTATCACTTGGAACATGACCCCAAGGTTTTCCCTGCCCTAAAGGAACTCTTCCTATGATCACATACTCTACGTGCCAGCACTCCACCTGGATCTCTGCCCACGTGGCTGTGTGGTATTGCTTACCTAGAGCAATGAGAGACAACTTTGAAAGCCAGGAAGAGCTGCCCTTCCCATGTGTTTGCTAAACACAAAAGGGCAGGTGAGGAGCATACAGTTCCCTGAGCCAAGAGGCCTTCTGCCTTACAAATATGTAGTTAGAAGCATTTGAAGGAACAAGGGCCCAGTAGGTGGCTGATCTGCTGCTTCTCTACTCTGTGTGGGCCCTTAAATCCTTTCCTCTGAGCTCCCTAATATAGCTCTTCTAAGGGACAGCTATTTAAATAGAAAGCTCCCACTGTTTGGCAAGTCAAAAGCATCAGTTCAGTGTTCTAACAGCTCTACAGCAGCTCTGAAAACACAGAGGAGATGGGTGAGCAGGAATCCCCAAAATAGTCTATTTGATCTACCAGAAGTCACTTAGTTACAGTGCTGCAATTGAGAAGGGAAAAGTCTTTCCTCTAGCCACTCCTTTTCGTCATTAATATCCTCAGAGATATCCAAGTAATAAGTTACCCTAGACATTCCGCTTCTTGCTCACCTGTAAGTAGGACTTCCCAGAGATCCCATCCTATATGGGGGCATTTATTTATGTTCCAAGTAAAGTAATATGAAAGGCTCCACAGCCAGCAAGAGGAATCTTACTTCATTCATGGTGACATAATTATTCTAAAGAAAGGTTAGACAGTATGCAAGAATCTATTTTCACATACTATTAGTATTTTAAAACTAAATACAAATGGTTGGTTTAGAGTCATTGGGAATTGGAAAAGAAATGTAAGGAATTAGGGCAAAATCAACATATTCAAAACAGCTAAACAAATAAAAAAACAAGTATGTAGTTTAGGACTCTGCTATGTTATGGATTATAAATTCAAAGTTCAGATAAGGGAGAGATTACTGAGGAGCAAACAGACAAAATCTTCATGGAGTCTATGACAAAGGATTTGAGGTTTGATGTGAGTACCAGGAAAGGCTTCAGTAAGATGGGAATAAGTCTTTTTGTGGGAAGAAAATTGGCTGTAGAAAGAAAAGGCCATAACCAGGCAGGACCAAAGATGAAATGAGCTTGGTTTGTGGGGTGAGGTACTATGTTGGGTAGTTGTGGGTAGTGAAAAAGGGAGAAGTGAGGATTGATGTCTGAGGGTCAGCATGACTCAGTCATAGTTGTCTAAAGAAGTTTTGGCTAAACATACAATGGGGTTTTAACAACCTGTCATATGCCCTAACCGGTTTGGCTCAGTGGATAGAGCGTTAGCCTGCAGACTCAAGGGTTCCAGGTTCGATTCTAGTCAAGGGCATGTACCTTGGTTGCCGGCACATCCAGTGGACCCAGTTGGGATGCATGCGGGAGGCAATCATTCGATGTATCTCTCTCACATGGATGTTTCTCTCTCTTTGTCACTATTCCATATATATATTTAAAAAGTATGCTGTCATAAATAGGAGACGTAGATTTTGGGAATAGCTTCACCTTTTGATAAATAAAATGGATGGTTAAAAAGAGCAGAAATTAAATGTGTGGTTTAAAGTGTGATTTTCCCCATTTGTCTCAGGTGTAGTAATGGAAGGCAAAAGTAAGAGAACCATTTTATCTCTAATTCTATTGTAAATATTCACAAATAACTGAAAAGTATGAAAGGTGAACAAAATTGATGCTAGGGTAAGGGATGAGGAGCAAGTGACATGTAAAAAATGTAAAAATTCGACCCTATTATCTAAACTTGTCCTAAAATATACAAAATGTTCAAATGATTTTTCCGTTACATAGTTGAAGGGAAACAGCTTAAGCCTGTCTTTGTGGTGACAGGCCATCACAGCAAGAAATCAAAGAAGTGCCAAATGTCCCCAGTGCTAGTTGACACTAAAGAATTTCTAAATGCAGCCTCAAAGGCGGGTGTGTTTTTTTGGGGGTTTTTTTTGTACTTCTTGTTAACTTAAAGGATATGTAAAATCATTCCAGCAACTGGTAAATGGCCCATGACAAAGAAAAAGATATATATTCAGGACTTGTTTGAACACAGGACTTTGCAATTGCTGTTCTGCTGTGTCATTTAGACACAAGGACACAGTCCATCCCAGTGCCAGACTTTTCAAGTTTGAGATAAAAGGTATGAAGTCAAGAGTAAAAAGCTATTCCTTAACCAATAATCCAGTCTTCTCTTTTTCTTCCATTCTCATTTCTTCTAGCATGGTGCAATGTATGCAGGGGATAAAGCCACACTTTATTTTAATTTTTTAAAATATTTTTATTGATTTCAGAGAAGAAGAGGGAGAGAGAGATTGAAACATCAGTGATGAGAGAGAATCATTGACCGGCTGCCTCCTGCTCTGAGGACCAAGCCTGCAACCCAGGCTTGTCCCCTGAGTAGGAATTGAACCATGACCTCCTGGTTCATAGTTTGATGCTCAACCTCTGAGCCACACCAGCTAGGCTAAAGCTGCACTTTAAATTTCACTACTGTTGGAGAAGGTTTTAGACTTCTCAGAGTTTCTGGCCTGATGCCCTTTGTCTTGCTCCAGAAGACACAATGAGTAACATCAATCAATTTATTGAAAATGGCTTCCAACCTAGTGCCAGGCTATTATGGAATACTCTTGCAATAAATTCCTCAAGTCTACTAGCTGGTTCAAAAGAGTCTGTAACTTTATCCATACTTAGCAGTTTTCTCCTTGATCTATACAAGGAGAATGAATGAAAACACAATTTGACAAGGACGAAGGATACACAGACAGTATAATGACTTTCTCAGAGATTCTGACCTAACTCTGAAATGGTTATATTTATGGCATGACCCATATAAGAAAACCCAGGGGATAAGTTTAGCATAAGGGTCAACAATCCAAAAAGCAAAGAATATATATATATTTACATTTATCTCTCCCAAGGTAACTAATGAAACTAGGGATGTATTTGTTTCTGAAATAGGAAATGAATGAAAGCTGATCATTTGCCTAGTTTGCCTATTTTTTTATGGAGTGAAAAAATGTATTTTATATCCCAATTTTTTTTCCATATTTAACTCAATTCTAAGTCATAAGCCCTTACACTCCCGATATTGGCTTGAGAGATAGTAAATCTTTGTATATTAAAGTAATATGCTTTTCAAAATATGACTTAATGATTCTTGAAGAAACTGAGAGAGTTGAAAATTAAATGTGAAAAGATAAATTAATATCCAATAGTATTCAAATTTGTTCTTCTGCCACAAATGGAGTTTTATCCTTTAAAAGTCTTTGCACAGTGATTGAGGTTTGTTGGTGATTCAATTCACAGGAAATAACTGTGATTAGAACCAATTCACTTGACTACACAATAGCATTTTACTCCCCACTGCACCCCCAGTAATGTTCATGAAAACACACAAAAATTTTATAGGTTCTTTAGCTTCTTTTATAAACTTTGTGATAAAGCTATAATCCACTTTTGCTGACAGGATTACTTTTCTGACTTAATAAAAAGCATAAGTGAATTTTATCACAGATAAAATTTTAGTGAGAAAAATATATTGCTGCTGTTCAATTCCATTTGTCTTTTTATTTTTAAACAACCCATGAATAAAACCTTTAGTTTAGAAGAAACGTGTGTTATATATTTAATAACATGAAATAGCATCATTTCACTTTTTATTTGGTGCAGTTTGTTATTGTTTTAATTTATGACCACAGACATGAAGTTCTTAGGTAATAGTAATAATTTTAAATGATTTTTGTATTTGAAGAAAGACCAGAACAGAATACTATATGTAAAAAGTTAGGAAAATTGTTTTTTTCCTAGATCATCAAAGGAATATATCTTAATTTCAGAACACTAAATATAGAAAAAAATTTAATAATTTACCCATGGATTATATTTTATTTCTTAATTGTCTCAACTTAGTTCAGTATTCTTATATAACTTTTCCAATTTAAAGATTATGTATTTAAATGTCTTAATTGTTGGAAAAATTATAATAGGAAGCAGCCCTGTCAAAGAAAGGACATTAAGATAAGAAAGGGGTATTATATAGAAATTTGCCACCTATCTCTGTCCTCCTAGTTTTATTAATATTAGTAAATAATATAAGTGGCTCATTTAAGATTATTAATGCTGATTCTATGTTTTTCCGTATACACCATCTATCTATGAGCATGCATGTATTTATTGGACAGTTGAAATATGATAAATTCAAGAAATATCTTAAGTGTTATCTATATCTACACTAATAAAAGACAAATATGCTAATTAACTGTACCTTCACTATGACCCATCAGCCAATCAGAAGAGCATGCAAATTAACGCAACAATGATGGCCGTTAAATTTGCATACTGCAGGCGGGGTGGGACAGCACGAGCCGCCATCCAGGCCTTCTGTGTGTGACCCGGGGCGGTGGGGCGGGA
Organism: Myotis davidii; assembly: GCF_000327345.1. Lineage (NCBI taxonomy): Eukaryota > Metazoa > Chordata > Mammalia > Chiroptera > Vespertilionidae > Myotis > Myotis davidii. The sequence goes on along the minus strand of NW_006292026.1, from coordinate 681,074 downwards.
CAGTGCGAGCCGCTGCCCACCCTGCCACCATCAGGGCCTCCAGTGGATAAGCCAGCAGGTGGTTATCCCCCGAGGGGTCCCAGACTACGGGAGGACACAGGCTGGGCTGAGGGACACCCCCGAGTGCACAAATTTTTGTGCACCAGGCCTCTAGTATATATATAAAACCCTAATACACAAATAGGCTGAATGGCGGAACAACCAAAGCCAGGCCCGATTGTCCCTGAGGGCTTCTCCACCTCCCCCTGCTCCTGAGGGGCGATTGGGGCAGCAGCCGCCACTCGCACCCACTAAAGCGCCAGCCCTGCTCACACCTGCTGCTGGTGCGGGTACACGCAGGGCCAGCACTGTCAGCCCATGGGAGTGGCGGTAGCAGGGGCAGGGTTGCCAGCAGAGAGGGGGTTGGGGCCACAGTAGGAGGGGCCTGGTGGGGGCTCAGAGGATAGGCCGAGACCCACCCCTGTGCCCACTGCAGCCTCACAGCCCACAGTTCTTTCAAGGTGCATGAATTCGTGCACTGGGCCCCTAGTTCAAAAACAAAATTACAAAAGAAGGGCCCTGGCTGGTTTGGCTCAGTGGATAGTGTGTTGGCCCTCAGACTGAAGGGTCTCAGGTTTGATTCCAGTCAAAGGCATGTACCTCAGTTTCAGGCTTGATCCCCAGCCCGGTCCCTGGTCAGGGTGTATGCAGAAAGCAACCAGTTGATGTCTCTCTCATATCGATGTTTCTCACTCTTCGTCTCTCCCCCTTCCTCCCACTCTCTCTAAGAATCAACGGGAAAATATCCTAGGGTGAGATTTAACAAACAAACAAACAAAAAAGATATGGCATGGCTCCTGTCCTCAAAATATTCCTAGTCTACTTAATGACATAATATTAATAAACATTGAACAATAAGAAAATAAGGATTTTGCTAGCAGTTTTTGCTAGCACTGCAACAGCAAAGCAGAGAAGTCAGCTATAGGATTAATTTATATGTGTCAAAGAAAACAACGTAGAAGGGTTTTCCCATAGAAAATATTTTAAGTCTAGGAAAGAATTCAGTCTTTGAGATAGTATAATATGTAGAGACATAAAAGATTAACTCAGACCTTCAGAGCAACTACAGAATTAGAGATAAGAAAGGAAGGTGGACTGTTATACCGAATGGCATGAAAGTGGTCAGAGTGGAGAGGAGGAAATTGAAACAATGCAAAGGGTGGCTGAAGTTCCCAGTAAAAAAGACCAAGAAACAACCAAAAAAAAATAATAGACTTGAAAAAGCAAATATTCATTCATTCAGCAAATATCTATGGAGTCTGTATTATTTTCCTTACACTGTATTAGGTACTGAGGAAGGAATGGAAAACAAGATAGGTAATGTCCCACCTCTCCTGGATCTTTGTTGGGACAAAAAGGTAAATAAACAAACATTATCAGGTAACAGGTGCTATACAAACATTTAAGAGGGACTAGGTAGATACTTTGGTCTCCTCCAAGGATGTTAAATTTAATCTGAGACCTTGTATTTCAAGAAATAGTGAATATGAAGAGCAGGGAAAATGTCAAACAAGGGAACCACTAAGGCAAAGGAGCAAAAGCAGAAAGTGAATTGAAAGTCTGTCAGGTTTGAGGTTAGTAAGCAAGGGGGAAAGCGATATGACATGAGAAACATAGTCAGGGCCTAGGATAAAATCATGTAAAAATAATAAAAGTGATGTCTTTTCAATTACCAAATGGTATAAATATTTTAGACTCTTGATGAAATTAAATTTTTAGTTTTATTTTTCTCTGTACTTAATTGAAAAGAGGGACTGGAAATCTGTCCTCTTACCTACTTGGAGCTTTGGTGGATTAAGCCCTCTATGAACATACAAAAAGGAGAATGAATTAAGCTTTGGGTTAAATGAGCCATCAATGATGATAAAATAAATAGAAGGTTTGAGGTAAGAGGCAGAGTAGCTTAGAAAGCAAGAATTCCAATAGTCTTGAGACCCACAGTGCTCTTCATGTCCAGATTACTCACCACCCCCTCAGGAGAATGAGATTGAATTTGAGGTGATGGACTTGAGGTGAGGCACAAAATGTGGAAAACCAGAGATGTTGGCCTGTTCCTTGGAAAGAAGCAAGGACTTCAGAGTGGAAAGCTGTCAGGTGACTCTAATGAGGGGACAGGGATTATCCCAAGTGAGCCCTGGCTGGTTTGGCTCAGTGGATAGAGCATGGCCTATGTACTGGAGGGTCTGGGGTTCAATTCTGGTCAAGGGCATATACCTCGGTTGCAGGCTCCAACCCCAGCCTTGGTCAGGGCATGTGCGGGAGGCAACCAATCAATGTGTCTCCCTCACATCAATGTTTTTCTCTGTGTGTCTCTCCCTTTCCCTTCTGCTGTCTCTAAAAATTAATGGAAAAATATCCTCAGGTGAGGATTAACGAGAGAGAGAGAGAGAGAGAGAGAGAATCCCAAGTGACATGATAAGATGGAATGAACTCTAAGAAAATGTAGAAATGCAATATATTTCTTGCAAATCTTATTTTATGTACTTAGATTCATTTCAGTAAAAAAAATAAAGGCAAATTCAAGTTTATATGATCGTGTTGGATGTCTACATTGGCATATCCCAAAATTTAGTAGGATGTAATAAGGTATTATGGAAAAAGACTATCTCTCGGTCAAATATTCCCAGGAAACCCTGGATTGAAAACTCATTTGTGCTTGTTTAACCGAAGGACTTCTCAGAGCCTTTAGTTATGCTTATGTCTATTATGACTATCCACGTAGGAGAAAGAGAATTCAGCATTTTGCAAAATTGATTGACCAAAGAACTGTTTACTTTTTTTCCCTCAGAATATTTCATGGAACTAATCTTTTAAGAAAAATGCATTGGTATGTAAGTGCAGAACTATATTGTATCAACTAAAATGTGAAAAGACATGGACAATAGAGACAATAAACACAGTATAAGTAAATTTGTAGCATTGAATAACCACTGCATAAGAATATTTCAAGAATGTTAAACCTTGTTTAGTTCAATATGATAACTCTTATTGTAAATTATCCATAAATCATGTGGGAAAAAAGCAAGATTATATAATCAGAATTATTATATAAATATTATATGCCACATTCAGCTATTGGTATTTATGTGGTACAGCTCATTAAACAAAACCATGTTCTACTCTGACCTCTCTAAAAGAAATGAGAGTTGACATTTTACATCATGTTCTCTATCTGCCACCACCAGTTTTATAGATTTTTAAATGTATGAAATAATATAAAGGATAAGAGAGCCATATGGTAAAGATTAATTTAAATAACTTTTCTTGCATCTGCTAAAATCGGATAAATAAAACCTTTGTATTAGTGAGTAAAATGAACTGTTGTCTCTGATGTGCATATCAAGATCTACAGCTGGACCTGCAAACTTCTGTGAGTAGATCCTGGGGTCACATGCCACTGGCACTGGCCTTTCTCAGCCTCTTCACCCCTTCCTGCTTTGCTGGGATTCTCTGCGGGGAAGGGAAGGTGCAGCCAGCAGCTGGAGTCCTGCCTCCACACACTGTAAGCACCCTCCCCTTCGCCAACCATATAATTTCAAGCTTTCTTCAGAAATATGGGATTCTCCTGCCCATGTCATAGTCTACCCACAGAGAATTTCAGTAGCTTAATGTGGAATCTGGCTTTCATAGTCTGCTAATAAGAAATTGAAAAGTTAACTTTATAATCTCAGAATATGAAATAGTTTATAAATATATTTGTATAATTAATTTCCCTGGTAATGTTGCAGAAAATGAAATTTGCTTTTGATCAAATATTCATTTGGTCCCATCCAGAATAAATTTTGTTACCCAGATCACCAGAAAGTATAGCTACACCAAAGTCATGTTGGAGTACTGCATAATGGTCACTGTTTTAAAGATAATTTCCCTACACTGTGTCTCCTAAGAACTTTTTTGCTAAAATATATAATAGCATTATAATACATTAAAAATATAACTTTAGTAATCCATATATTGTGTATATTAACTGACCCCAAATATTCAATCTTTATTCTTTTACTATTCAAGGTAAAAGTTGGAGGCAAGTGTACTGTATTACTTCCATTCAGCATCATTGTGTATCAATGTAGTATGGAAAAAATCAGTTATAGGTTTCACACCTTGGAAAAGTAAGATGTAACTATTCCCAAAGAAATTCACTTTCAAGGCTAAGACATATAGTTAAGACCTGATAAAATTATATTTATAGAAACTATACCACTGAAATGTCCCAAAGAGAAAGTAGACTCATACACTAGAGTAGACAGGTGTGGGGAAAAGTATCTATTCTTGGAGAATTGGTATGGAGTGCTCAGCTATCCCTGAAGGTTCCAGAAAAATAGAGATATGAAAGACATGGGAGACATAAACCACTTTTTAACCTAACATTTTTTTACTAGCCTCCCAAGTGTACTAGATGGTTGAACAGGATGAAAAATGGTAGTGATACAGAGAAGTGTATAGACAATTGATAAACATGAGGAGAACCTGCCTCATCATTTTGAAAACACTGTTGAAATTCTATGTAAAATTTCAGGAATAGAACAGAAAGATAATTTACCTACTGCCTCCTTCCCAAGCAAATTACTTGAATCTATTAACATATGAAATGTAAAACTATTAATTAATTTCTATAACTGTTCTAGACAAAGCTGAGGAAAGGCCTAGCCTATAGTGTCACTTATATTTCCTCATTTCAATTGGATAGTAAGAGCCCATATCTAATTAACCAACAGTTTAAAAACATAGATGCTAAAATCCTCAACAAAATATTAGCAAAGCGATCTAGCAATACATTAAAAAGATAATATGCCATGACCAACTGGGGTTTATTCTGGGGATGCAAGGCTGGTACACTATTCAAAAATCAATAAATGTGATAAATCACATAAACAAAATGAAGGATAAAAGTAACATGATCACATGATCATATAAATAGATGCAGAAAAAGCATTTGACAAAATCCACCACCCATTTCTGATAAAAACTCTCAGCAGTGTGGGAATAGAGGGATCATACTTTAACATGATAAAGGCCATATATGACAAACCTACAGCCAACATCATCCTCAATGGGCAAAAACTAAAATCATTTCCCTTAAGATCAGGAACAAGACAGGATGTCTGCTTTCATCACTATTATTCAACATAGTACTGGAAGTCCTAGTCACAGCAATCAGACAAGAAGAAAACATAAAAGGCATTCAAATTGGAAAGGAGAAAGTAAAATCATCATTATGTGCAGATGACATGATATTGTACATAGAAAATACTAAGGATTCCACCAAAAACTACTAGATTTAATAAATGAATTTGACAGTGTAGCAGGATACAAAATTAACATCCGGAAATCAATGGCATTTTCATACAATAGTGAACTTGCAGAAAGAGGAACTAAAAAGAAAAAATAATCCCATTTCTCATTGCAACAAAATGAGATACCTAGGAATAAACATAACGAAGGAGGTAAAATACCTGTACTCAGAAAACTATAGGACACTGAACAAAGAAATAGAGGGAGATACAAACAATTGAAAGCATATACTGTGTTCATGGGTTGGAAGAATTAGCAGTATTCAAATGTCCACACTATCTAAAGCAATCTACAGATTCAGTGCAATCCTTATTAAAATACCATCTGCGTATTTCACAGATCTAGAACAAATATTCCACAAATTTATATGGAAAAACAAAAGATCCCAAATAGCCTCAGCAATCATGAGAAAGAAGAACAAAGTTGAAGGGATCACAATGCTGAATATCAAACTATACTACAAAGCCATTGTAATCAAAACAACCTAGTACAAAAACAGGCATATAGACCAATGAAACAGAAAAGACAACAATACCAGATATCAAAGTAAACTATAAAGCTTTGGTAATCAAAACAGCCTGTTACTGAGACAAGAAAAGGCATATAGATCAATGGAATAGAAGAGAGACCCCAGAAATTGACCCACACCATTATGGTCAATTAATATTTGACAAAGGAGGCAAGATCATACAATGGAGTAAAGATAGTCTCTTCAATAAATGGTGTTGGGAAAATCAGACAGATATGTGCAAAAAACATAAACAAAACAAAACAAAACAAAAAAACAAATGAAACCAGACCATCAACCTATACTATAGACAAGAATAAACTCAAAATGGATAAAAGACTTAAATGTAAGTCACAAAACCATAAAAATGATATAATAAAATAGGCAGTAAAATCTCAGACATTTTTGTAGCAATATTTTTGCTAGCACAAGGGAAATAACAGAAAAAAATGAACAAATGGGACTACATCAAACTAAAAAGCTTCTGCCGAGCCAGAGAAACCATTAAGAAAATGAAAAGGGAGTGCATACTATGGGAGAACATATTCACCAGTGTTAAATCTGATAAGGGGTTAATTTCCAAAATACATAAAGAACTCATACAACTCAACACCAGAAATATAAAGAATCCAATTTAAAAATGTGCAAAACCTGAATAGACACTTCTCCAAAGAAGACATACAAATGGCCAAGAGACATATGGAAAAAATACTCCAAGTCACTAATCATCAGATAGATATGCACCCCTATGTTCATAGCAGAGTTATTAAAATAGTTAAGATCTGGAAACAGCCCAAGTGCCCATCGGCAAATGATAAAAAAAAAGCTGTGGTACAATTACACAATGGAATACTATACAGTTGTAAAATTGAAGAATCTCTTACCCTTTTTGACAGCATGGATGGGCTTGGAGATTATTATGCTAAGTGAAATAAGCCATTCAGAGAATGGCAAATACCACATGATCTCACTTATATGTGGACTCTAATGAACAAAATAAACTGACAAACAAAACAGAAACAGAGGCATGGATGCATGGAACAGACTAAGAGATCTCAGAGGGGAGGGAGTGAAGCGGTGGGGAGAGAGTAACCAAAGAACATATATGCATATATGCATAGCCATAAACACAGACAACAGTGTGGGGAAGGCCTGGAGTGGGGCAGGGATTGGATGGATGGAGGGGGAAATGGGAGCCATCTGTAGTACTATCAGTATTAAATATAAAAATAAATACATAAAAGTAAGTGATGCTATTGAAAGAGCTCTCTCAACTGTCATTTATCAAGCACTTTGTATGACCTAGCCTCTGTTGAAGGTCCTTTAACTGAGTCAATTCTTTGAATTCTTAAAGCAAGCCTTTGATGTCAGTTCTGTTATTATCCTAATTTTAAAAATAAGGATATGTTGCCTTGCCAGTTTGGCTCAGTGGTTGAGCACCGATCTGTGAACCAAAAGATCGCAGGTTCGATTCCTGGTCAGGGCATATGCCCAGGTTGTGGGTTTGATCTCCAGTTCGGGGTGTGCAAGAGGCAGCTGATCAATGATTCTCTCTCATCATTGATGTTTTTCTTTCTCTCCCTCTCCCTCTCTGAAATCAATAAGAAAATATTTTAAAAATATTGGTAATATGTGGCAGAGCTTAAATATTTCAAGGATAAAGTATTAACAAAGCAATAATCTATTCAATAGAATTTGGAAAGCAACTGCAGATAACAGTATGGTGAACAGTAGGGATTTGTCATGACAGCCCTTTTCCAAAGGAGTTTATAACTAGTGTTAGAGGTGGCATGAGGGTGGGAAGTGTTAGTACGGGGCTTCCTCCCAATTCCACGTAAGATTTTATAAACTGAGACTACAGATGGATCAGCCACTATAGCATCTGAAGATGGTACTTTTTTTGGTCCAGTCAAGTCACTTCGGTTTTTCTTTTGCTCCTATTCTCCGTTCCTTTCCACTGTCTCCTCCTCCTACATTATCAGTGTTGGTTTTTGGTTTTATTCCTCCGGTATTTAAAACACTACTGAAAGTTTAAAAATTTCTGAAGCATCTCTTGAAAACCTCTGAGAGAAAAGCAATGGAAATTTCAAGTGAAGGAAAGAAAGAAAAATCATAAAGTTCCACTATTTATGAGCACCTTTCTGTGACTAATGAAGTTCTATATCCTTTATCTCTCTGTGCATTCTCACCAATTTCCTTCTAATGTGGATTTAGTTATGGGTATCTCTTTTTTGCTGCAATTATTTAAACTACTTTACACTGAAATCCATTAGAATTAAAGTTAGATATTTTTCTAAAGTGACAAAGGGATGAGGGCTTATGACATATGCTCCACTATGAAGAGAAAAATACCATCACTACAAATGCAGCTTTTTTTGTAAATTCTAGGTAATAATGGATCAGTCAGGTTGCTTTGATCTGTACAAAGATCTAGTAACAAATTGTCAATTTGTAAACACCTACCAAAAAAAAAAAATAAGTGATTACCAGTAGAGCCTGTGAGAAGTCTACCTTATCAGAATCTTCTGCTTTTATTTTATGAAAAAGCAATAAGCCCGATAGACATCAGGAAAACCATAAATGTAATCTGTCTGAGAATCCATAGTGGTTTAATATATTTCTATCTGACATGAGGCTCAACCATGGCAAGCTTCATGTGTGAATCTGTCAAATCCCCTGAGGGTGCTCCTTTCTCAAATAGTAAAAACAAGGGACGAGGGTATGAAATGCACTCCAGAGCTCCACTTCTATAAAGATTTAAATAAATAAAGGACCACTAAAAAATATAACTTTAAATGGGATTATTAATACTATGGTTATTATTTTAACTATTTGAGATACTTTAAGTATAGCTCAGCTTGAAGGCTGGTGGACGAAGGGGCCTGGGTGGGGCCTCACAGTCAAATTTCTATCCTCCTTTAAGAGTTTATGTTTGTTTAACTCTCTGCCTTTAATTCAGCAGATCTGAGTGTGATTGCTGGATGTAATTACTGTCTTTCCCGTATTGTCAATGTTTCAAACATAGATATCTCATATCTCACAGAAATGGACACAGCTACAGAGCTAAGTGGCCTGCATGTAAGAGTTAAATCTGGAGGTGACCCCTACATATATAGTATCTGATCTTCAAGCTTCCATGGCCTTTGAGAGGCTGGCTAAGCTGTTGGCTTCTTAGGGAATCTCAGCAGGGCAAGGGCCTGTTGGTGGCTTTTATCATTCTGTTGAGAACTTGGAAGCATGTTTATTATTTATAGGGCTGGTTCAAAAATATGGTTATACTTATTTTTTATTAATTGACTTTAACAAATTTATATGCAGAGTGGAGATAAGGTATTTCAATTAAAGGAACACATCCTCATCCTTTGACTACTGGTTTTTAGAAAGAAAATTATGAAACTATGGTTAAAATATTGCTAATATTTTAACTAACCATTTGCTATGTACTGTACTGTACTAAACCCGGTATGTTTGTGATCTCTTTGAATACTCATATCAATATTATAAGTAGTTTCACTCATTTTTTTGTGAGAAAACAGGCCACAGGGATTTTGTAGGGTTCCCAAGATAACAGAAATGGGATACAATCTCAATCAGTGGTCTCAGGCAACCACCCTTAATTACAACTAGTATTGCAATATAGCTTACAGAGGCCAATATTCCAAACATTAAAATTCATCTTACCTCAGATTTATTAGTATTTGTAATTTATCACTAATTAGTGTATTAGTATTTTTTAAACATTAACACAGATCACCATATGGGTCATACATGGCCCATTACCACCAGCCTTTTACATTTCATCTTCTGTTTCCCAATATTACTGTAGAATCCACTTACACTGTACATGATTCCACCATAGAAAATCATTCATATTTTAATCTATATTCTAATCAGAAGTACAAAAATTATTAAAGTCAATCAATAGTTTTATAATGAAAGAGGACACAGTATCATTTTAATTTTTTTATTTGAAAAAGTCTCATCAGCATTTAAATTGTGTAGTATTTTAATGAAATATCTATTAAAAGTGGGAGTTATGTGTATCTGTGTATACTCTCCCTTAGTTCTGGGAAAAATAAAACCTATTACAGATGGAACTATGCAGTATTTTTACCACCAAATTTTTCCATTTGATCAAATTTCAGAGCATTTGTTTTGTAAAATTTATTTGAAAACATATTTGATATTTCTTTAAGTGCTTCATCCAAGAAAACACAAACAGGCACAAAAGCTTAGAGCCTAAGACCTATGACCTATTCTTTCCATTAGCTTTATTATTATTTTTGTTGCTGTTGTTGTTGTTGTTGTTATTAATCTTCACCCGAGATTATTTTCCATTGATTTTTTTTTTTTTAGAGAGAGAGGATGAAAGGGAGTGGGAGAGACAGAAAAGCATCCATGTGAGAGAAACACAGAGATTGGTTGCCTCCTGCACACACCCTGACCCAACCAGGGCCAAGGTAGAGCTTGCAACCAAGGCACATGCCCTTGACCGGAATCAAACCTAATACCCTTCAGTATGCGGGCCAACGCTCTATCCACTGAGCCAAACCGGCTAGGTCTTTTTCTATTTACTTTCAATGTGCACTTTCAGGAGAAACTTACTCATAGATGACCTTGGTGTTTCCCACCGGTGAAGTCCTACCTTCTCTATTTCAGCGATCAGGGGAATAACAAAAAGTAAGAATGACTGGGAGAAAGTATGAGGAGCATTTATTGGTAGCAGCTCATAGTTTGGGAGCTAAAAAAAAAAAAAATCTGAGGACCTAACGCTTCTGTAATGTTCTGTGCCAGCCTATATTTAACTTGTGTTGAAAAGCCCATGTTCTCTCAGAGTTAAAATTAATCTGTCTCCATGGTGAGTTCCAATAGAACTGTGGCTGGTTAGCTCAGCAAGTTATAGTATGGTGATGATAAAATTAGAGGTCAGAAAACTACCTTTTGTCCCATGGTCAGAGGTGACTCCCTAACTCCAGGAACTCCATTGACCTCAGGGGAACTGGGAAAAATCATGTGAATGCGTCAGCACAGGTCAGTCAGACCCCTTGAAGAAATAGCTCAGGTCTTTAACCTACTCAAGGCACTTGAGTAAAGAGCTACCCTCCAAAGGGAAAAAAAGTACATTCTAATTCATTGCTTTTCTAAATGATTCCGAAGGACCACCTTCATCCAAATTTCCACTCCTGCATTTAAAGTGCAGGTTCCTAGATCCTGTGCAGACCTTCAGAATCAGGTCCCTCACATTGAGTCAAGGAATCAGCACTTAGAAAGCTCACCAGGGAATTCCTATTTTCACCAAGGTTTGAAAAACATCCCCTATTTCCCAATGGTAAAATAAAGTTTCGGAATGCATGTAGTGCCACACTGCTGATTTGAATTTGGTATAGAGGACGTGCAATGCAGTGCCCAAAGCCATGAGGATTATTTTCTAATTCTAGCTCAGACACTAATTAACTTTGTCATTTTACTTAGGTCAAACCTTAAAATAAAAACTTCTAGCCAAAACCGGTTTGGCTCAGTGGATAGAGCGTCGGCCTGCAGACTGAAAGGTCCCAGGTTCGATTCCGGACAAGGGCATGTACCTGGGTTGCGGGCACATCCCCAGTAGGAGATGTGCAGGAGGCAGCTGATTGATGTTTCTCTCTCATCGATGTTTCTAACTCTCTATATCTCTCCCTTCCTCTCTGTAAAAAATCAATAAAAAAATATTTAAAAAAAAAAAAAAAAACTTCTAGAGCCATTTTCTAGACTGAGCACTGGTTCTCCACTTACAGCTGGTTCTTCTTTCCCTGCTCTCCCAAATGCCACTCCAACATATCTCAAACATACAACAAATTCCTATTATTAACAGTGATGCCCTCCACACACTTAAGGAACATAGATCTAGACTAGAACAACTCGATCTTCCAAAATGACAGGTTGATTATTAAAGATGGGCCCAAAGTGTTGTTGACAGTATTGGTATTGAAACAAACATTCAGGTTTCCTGGTTCCAATTTTAACTAATATATGATCCAGCTTCTCACTCACTCACTCACTGAAAAGAAAAAGTCTATACTGACCATAGAGATGCCTGTGAAGATAAAATAAAATAATATATATTTTCATAGGTAAAAAACTACCACTTATCCTAGCCATTACCTGTTGAGTATTTCCTTCCCACGTCCTGCGTGGATCAGGGTTCAGGAACTGGAAGCAGAGCCGCACACAAATGAAAGAGAAGACAAGAGATAATTTGGGAATATTGGGGGGCCAGGCGAGCAAGTCCAACTCAAGGGAAAGGACTTCCACCGGTGCTCAGGCCTCACCAAGCTTTTATTGATTCTAGGATGCACCGGGGTGGGGCGGTCTCTGTCTACACTTATCAGATAGTGAAGGCAATAAACAGTTTCCCACAATTACCCACTGGAGCTTAAAGCATTTTCCATCTCTGAATTTGCTCATGAAGTTTTCTCTCCTTGGAATACCTCTCTTTGCCATTTGAGCACAATAAAATTCTCACAATCATTGAGACCTAACCTTTGGGTTTTGCATACCCAATTTTAACGTAAGGAGGGGGGTTTTCCCCACACTATCAAGCAATTCTTTTTTTAAAAAATATATTTTTATTTCAGAGAGAGGGAGAGAGAAACATCATTGATGAAAGAGAATCACCAATTGGCCGCCTCCTGCACGACCCACACGGGGATCAAGCCCACAACCCCGGGCACATGTCCTGACCAGGAATCAAACCATGACCTTGCAGTTCACAGGTCAACACTCAGCCACTGAGTCATGCTGGCTGGGCATACCAAGCAATTCTTGAATGCCAGCTGTGTATCCTACAATCCAGCTTAATTCTGACACTATCTGCCTGGAGATAGTATCAGATTCAACATGTTAAGGGCTCGGTCTTAAAGACTGCATGCCCACTTCAGATGCCAGTCACAAGCCCAGGTAGTCTGTCACCTGTGCTTCTGACCAACAGCT
>NW_006292026.1:625223-668154 GCF_000327345.1 Myotis davidii | reverse complement strand
ATATATAATTTTTTTAAAAAAGGAACTGATTTATTTTGTTAGGTCGTGCTCTTGTTGTCCTGTGGCATTGTTGAGACACACAATATATACAGTGCATACCCATTAGCCAGCATTGCTTTTTGAGGAGCTCACTCTTGCCTCTCCATTCTTGCTGCTCAATGTGAGGTCTACAGAGCAACAATAGCAGCATGATGGTATCATCTGGGAGTTTGTTAGAAATGCAGAATCTTGGCTCTATCCCAGAGCTACTGAATTTAAATCCCCTGGGAGATTCATAGGCAATGCAAATTTGAGAAGCACTGACCTATAGGACTGTATACCATTCAGTTCTCTGTTGCTGAACAAAAGCAAGGCAATACATGGAACAAGGATATGTTACTGTCCATTACCATCAGCATCTTGCTAAAACAGCAATTAAGGTAAATAATATTAGTGTTGTTTCATCTAGAACTACAAGTAGCGAAATAATGTGCATTGCTATCAGTGTACTTTGCATTGTAGAATCTCCTCCTTTACTAGAAAGCACTAACAAAGTCAATTCCTCATGGATTTACTTCCATGCCTTAGTCTTTATTGGCATTTACCTTCACTGCTGGCTGTGGCAGCATGCCCAGGTTCACCACGAAAATGCCTACTGTAATATAGGATCACCAGCAATAAGTTTCTGGAAGCTGGCCAGTTTCCTAGCCTTTCTTGTCACAAAGTTCCTTGGATGGGCAAAGCACACTAGGGGAATGGTAACAACAGGATGTCCCAGCAGCCTGCTGTACAGCAACTGAGAGAATGAAGTCGAGTACAGAAAAAAGTAAAACCCAGACATGGTGAAAAACAATTTTGAACACTGTAATCAAGCCAAGTACTGTTGGGAAAAATCCTATCATGAGGAGTGTACAACAACCAAGAATGTGTTGGCAGGCCATAAAACTGACTGAAAGAGCTGCAAACAGCTTCCAACTCTGCACATTCAGTTGGCACACACAATTGTAGGTTGTGCAAAATCCACAAGTGAAAATTCATTCATTCAATCAGTCAGTGACTTATTCTTTGGGATCTGTTATGACAAGCCCTATATATTGGACTAGCTTTTGCAGAGATGTCTCAGGACATTTAGAAGGACTTTTTTTTTATTTCGTTTTACAATTTTTATTTTTATTTTTTAAAATATTTATTGTTGAAAGTATTACATATGCTCCCTTCCTACCCCCCATTAGCCCCCTCCAAACTGCCCAGGCCTTCACCACCCTATTGTCTGTGTCCATGGGTTATGCATATACGCATACAAGGTGATAATGTATGCATATTGATTTGGTTGATCACCTCCCACCCACCCACCTTCCCCCTCCCTCTCCTGTTAGCAGCTTCCATTCTAATAGGAGAGACAGACAGATGAACTAATTACAGTAAAATAAGTGCTTTAACAAGAAATTGTATTCTGATCATTGTGGGTATGGAGGAGGGCTGCACAAGGAGTATGGGACAATACACTCTAACAGAGAAGTTGAGGAAGGCTTAACAGATAAGACACCTACACTGGATATTGAAAAATGAGTAAGGGTTTTCCAGGCAGAAATTAGTGGGAAGCATGTACTAGAGGGGTGTGTGTGTATGCATGTGTATATTCAGCACTATGAAAGAATATGTATGATGAAAAGTCATTTTGACCAAAGTGAGATATGAAGCTGAAAAAATGTCCTAGAACCAGATTGCAAAAGAAATGCCTGTTAAGCTAACCCTTTTAGAGTTAATCTTGTAAGCACCAAGGATTTATGGGAGGATTTTAAACAAAGGAACAACAGGATTAGGTATAAAGTTAAAGATTGATAAAGATCATTTTACATAGATAACAGTAGTTGTCAATAATATTATATATGGGTCAAAAAGAACACCAAGGATAAGAACAACAGTGGTCATGGGGACTCTGTGTGGAACTTGGAGAGTTAGAAAGAAACAAGTGGGTAAAGGGAAAATGTATAATCAAATACGCCTCTCAAAGGGATACTGGATATTCCCGCATTCAAGCAGCTACTTTGTGCTAGCCACTCAATAGCTTTTCTTGAAGCAATAATAAAGGAAGCCTTGTTCATCATTGCAGCTGGCTAGATCTGTCCAATTTACAATTTCCCCCAAACTCAATCACTACATTTTTTTCTCTTTTACATTAAGGACTATTGCAATTTGCATTTGATATTAGATTCAAAATTTCAAATTAAAATCTGTCACTTATTTAAAGCATTCACATTTTAATGTCAGTCTGAACTTGGTACTGTCCATTCCATGTAACTGTTTCATTCTGTAAAGAACGGGGAAAATCACCACTTAATGGAAGTTGCATCACTTATAGAAGTTATAAAATATAAAAATATATTTTCCTCCAAATCATTTCACATTTTCTCTATGTTTTCCATTAAAATGCACATCTTAAACTATGTCCATTTGGGGGCTTTCACATTTTAGTTGTAAACCTTGCCAATAAACTGAAAGTAAAATGTTCTTTTAAATGGGCTCTCTATCTCAAATCATTTAGACCTTTAATTGTCCTAGTATGTTGAGTTTTTACAGGATAAGTTATAAAACAACATATGTAATTTGACTAATGGCTCTCTACTTACAAAAGTTATGATTCAGCTATCCACATTTTGTAGCTCCCTAAATTCCGTGCTTTGATAGTAGTATTGTTTTAATAAGGTGAATCATGAACAGCAATGATTACTCCGTCTCTAAAGATTAAGGTAAGTGGTAAAGATTAAGGTAACACATTTTCTCAGTTAGAGAAAAGACAGAAAATGAGAATATAATGATATCTATTTAGATTTTATTATGGTCTAAATATCACTTTAAGTGAAGTGGTCATTCAGGAACAACCAGCAAAACTCTTCTATATTTTGAAAGGTTTGTTGCAATCTTTGGTGGCCTTATCATACAGAAAATATACTCTAAATTGACTGGTGCTTTCAATGTATAAACAGAATCACTGGTCTCTACCAGGTCTGTATATCAAACTAGAAAAGAACTGGACTTCAAATCAAAGAAAAAAATGTATCCCTAGCTGGTTTGGCTCAGTGGACAGAGCATTGGCCTTTGGACTGAAGGGTCCCAGTTTCAGTTCTGCTAAGGGGTACATGCCAGGATTGTGGGCTCCATCCCCAGCAAGGGGAGTGAAGAAGGCAGCTGATCAATGATTCTCTCTCATCATTGATGTCTCTATCTCTCTATCCCTCTCCCATCCTCTCTGAAATAAATAAAAATATATTAAAAACAATAACAACAACAAAGAGACTGTACTTACTTGGTACCTGAGTAGATCATATGATACCACAGCTACCCACAATAGAAAGCCAATCAACAACCTATATAATAAAAGGGTGATATGCAAATTGACCCTAATGGCAGAATGACCGGTTGCTATGACACGCACTGACCACCAGGGGGCAGACACTCAACACAGGAGCTGCCCCCTGGTGGTTAGTGTGCTTCCACGGGGGGGGGTGCTGCTCAGCCAGAAGCCAGCTCATGGTTGGCCAGCACAGTGGCAGTGGTGGGAGCCTCTTCCACCTCCGCGACAGCACTAAGGATGTCCAACTAGAGCTTAGGCCCACTCCCCATGAGTCAGACATCCCCCGAGGGCTCCTGGGCTGCCAGAGGGATGTCTGACTACCAGCTTAGGCCTGATCCCTCCGGGGAGCAGGCCAAAGTCAGCAGATGGGTATCCCCCATAGGGACCCAGACTGTGAGAGGCCTCAGGCCAGGCTGAGGGACCCTCTCCCCCGCGAGTGCACGAATTTTTGTGCACCAGGCCTCTAGTAAAGGTATAATATCTAAAGACAAAGCAGTGTACACAAGGCCCTAAATCTATGCACTTCGATCTGCTGCAGTAGGAAAACTAAGTGTTGACAGATTCATAGCATCTTGTACTTGTATAGACCCAAAGGCATCCAGGCCCACGTCATGCCCTCAGGAGAGAAACTTTGTCTACCAAGGAAAAAATCAGATCTTGGATATTAGAACCCCTGCACACAGACTTTTCAGATACTGTTGAATCCTGTACAGATGGACTCTGCTATGTGCGTGGTGAACATAGACATTAAATATTACTCTCAGGATTTTAATAGAAGGATCACATCTATGTAAGCATGGCTTTTTTCTCAACCCACTAGAGATACTTGAACCCACCCACCTGTAACTATTCTGAAATAGTCAAACTCCATCCACCCACAATCAGCAGAAGAGTACAAAGTGAAGTAAGCACAAGTGGCAATGAAAACCCTAGAAAAAGTGGTTCTTGCTAAAATGGAACAAAACTTACAATGTTTAGATCTATTGTAACATCCAGGAAATAATGTGAAGTTTGCTATTCTTCTCTTTCCCCCTCCTTTTTCCATATCTCCCCCATTTTGTGCTGGTAAAAAAATCAGTGAACTTTAGCAGGAATAGGTGAATATCTGAACATATCAAACTTGGAGAAAAGAGATGAAGTTGAATGGAGAACACTCAAGAAAATGAAAGAATAAGAAAAAATGCAAAAGATCTATTCACAAAATAGTGAATAGTGGATTCCAGAGTCAAAATTCTTAAAAAATTTTAGTGGAAGAAAAAAAAAAAATACACACACACACACACACACACACACAAGTGTATCACTCACCCCTTACTTAATGTAAGCCTCTGTATCTGTAGTTAGAGATCCAGAGAATAAACTATGGGCACATTCTGTCATCTTATTTAATTACACAAGGGTTGGCAGGCAGTAAAACATTTGTAAATTATCTGGAAAAGACTAAGTTATATGAATGCAATATAGAAGAATGAATGTATTTTATTATAATAGGCAACTGGTGATTGGGAAAGAGACAGAATTAGAACATCCATTCAATAGTCAGAAATAATACTTTTTGTTTTGACTTACAAAAGGCTTCCAGTTATAACTATTTTTCAGTGTTTCTACAAATAAAGATAGAAAAATAAAATATTTATTTCTATTGAATGCCACACATTAAACCTCTATTTATGATACACATAAGAATACCTCATTACATTTATTTTTTCTATTTATAAAATGTGGAAAAGAACCCAAAAAATTAAATATGTTGAATAATCAAAGCTGTCATTGGATCTACCAAAAAAAATTGGTTATTCATTAATATGCATTCTTGGAATATCATTTTTGTCAGCTTTTTAACTCTTGAGAAGTTCTCAGTAACGTTATAAATTATCTTAATGCAATATTTTTTTAAAAAAATCATTTAACTACATCATCTCATGTATTTATTTATTTATCTTTATTGTTGAAAGTATTATAGGTGAACCCATTTTTTCCTCCTTTGACCCATGCCCCACCAAACCTCCCCCCACTCCCCTTCACCTTACTGTTATCTGTGTCCATGAGCTATGGATCTATGCAAATAAGTTCCTTGGTTAATCTCTTCCCTCCCCACCTACCCCTCCCTGCCTTCCCTCTGAGAGTCCGCAGTCTGTTCATGTTTCATGTATATGTACATCATCTTATTTAACTTTTCATAACAGTACCTTTAGGAATTGATGATTATCTCCAGTTTATAACAATATTTATTCATTTAACAATTTTTCACTAAATGTGCATTGTTCTTAGTGAAATAAACAGACAAAGATCCCTGCCTTTATGGAGCTAAAACTCTAGTGATAACCAATAAACATTATAAAGAAGTAATTTATGAAAAATGTTACAAGGTAAGAAGTACTTACAAATACTAAAATGTGGACAAGGAAATCAGGAGTGTGGAGGTGGTTGTGTTGCAATTTTAGAGGGTGTAGTCAGGGTAGCTGAAGCATAAATGCCAAAATTACACATAAAAGATAACATTGATGGAGGTGAGAAAGTTAGTCTTGAGAAATAATGCTCCAGATAAAGAGAACAGCCAGCTCTGGCTGGTGTAGCTCAGTTGTTTGAGTGTCATCCCATGCATTGAAAGTTTGCAGTTCGATTCCCAGTCAGGTCCTATGGCCGGGTTGTGGGTTCAATCCCCGGTAGGGGGCATGAAGGAAGCAGTCTATAGATGTCTTGCTCTCACATCGATCTTTCCCTTTCCCTCTCCCTTCCTCTCTCTCTAAATATCAATAAAAAAATCTTTAAAAAGAAAACAACAAAAAAGAACAACTAGTGCAAAGCTCCAAAAACCAAGAACTTACCTGTCATGTTCAAAGAATAGCAAGTTTAGGATGAAGAGAAATAAGAAAGTGAAAAAAAAGCTGGGTGAGTATAGGGGAAATGAAGTCAAAGTAGGAATGCAGGCCAATGTCTCTAGGCCAGTGGTCGGCAAACTGAGACTCTTGAGCCACATGCGGCTCTTTGGCCCCTTAAATGTGGCTCTTCCACAAAAGACCAACTTCTGCGCATGAGCCACAAAGTTTCAATCGCACTGTATATGTGCGCCCGCACGTGGTATTTTGTGGAAGAGCCACACTCAAGGGACCAAAGAGTCGCATGTGGCTCACAAGCCGCAGTTTGCCGACCACTGCTCTAGGCGATTATAAGTACAGTATCTTGCTTTTACTGTGAGTAAAACCAGCAACCTTTGCAGGGCTTTGAGCAGTAGATTGACATGTCTGCCTTACATTTTCAAAGGACAATTGTGATTGCTGTGTGGAGAGCAGATTGTAGAGGGCAATGGCAGAGGCAGGGAGTCAGTTTGGAGGTTACTACTGCAATTTAGGAATGCGGTCATGGAGATTTCAACAAAGGTGATAGTAGTAGAAGTGGTAAGAAGTGGTTAAATTCTGGTGTGTGAAGACAGTACCAACAGGGCTTGATGACATTAGATGTGGTGTGTGAGGGAGGGAGAGGCATGGTGGATAATTCAAGATCTTTGGGCTGAACAAATTAAGGGATAAAACTGACATCAAGCCCAGCTGGCATGGCTCAGTAGTTGAGCGTTGACCTATGAACCAGGAAGGAGGTCACAATTTAATTCTGGGTCAAGACATATGCCCAGGTTGAGGGCTTGATCCCCCATGTGGGGTATGCAGGAGACAGCCAATCAATGATTCTCTCTCATCATTGATGTTTCTATCTCTCCCTCTCCTTTCCTCCCTGAAATCAATTAAAAATATGTATTTAAAAATGACATCAATTGAGATGGGAAAACTGAGAGTAAGGTAGATTTGGGTGGGGAAAGAGAAGGTCAGTTTTGGACAAGGTAATTGACAAATGTCAAGTAGGTGGCGATAGCAGATAAACAGTTAAGTGTGTTTGGAGTTCAGGAAAGAGAACAAGGTGGGGGTATAATTTTAGGAGTTGACAGAAATGGTATTTATAGCTATGTGAATGGGTAAAATCACTAAAGGGTGAGTGTAGACTGAGGAGACTACTCAGAGCTGAACCATATGGCTTTCCAACATGAAGAAGAGAGAAGGGAACAGACCAGCAAGGCAGACTGAAAAGGAGTAAACAATGAAATAGAAGTTAAACGAAGAGATTTTGTTATTCCAAAAGCCAAGGAGTGACCCACTGTACAAATGCTGCTCACAGATTAGTCAAATGAGTATGGAAAATTGACTATTGGATATAGTGAAAAAAGTAAAGAATATTCTGAACTGCTATTTTTAACAATATTACACATGTTAAACTATTAAAATAATAAGGATTACTATTTAATATGTAGCTACTATTTGTCAAGCACTGCATGATACGCTTTACTTTTCCCTATAATCCTAAAGCATGGATTTTCAACCTTTTTCATCTCATAGCACACATAAACTAATTACTAAAATTCTGTGGCACACCAAAAAATATATATAATATATTTTTACTGACCTGACAAAAATAGATATACATCTGACTCATTCACACCAGACTGTTGTGTTGGCTGTTTTCCTTTTTTTTTTATTTGACAGTCTAATGGAAAGAGGTCAGTACCCTGACTAAATAATCAGATATTTCATTTTTTTAAAATTCTTGTAGCACACTGGTTGAAAATTGCTATCCCAAATATAGGTGTTCCTTTCATTTTAGAGATTTGGAAACCAGAACTCATAAACACCAAGGTCCCACAGCTAATAAATGTTAAAAGCCAAAACTGGAACTCAGGCTTACTTTGGTTCTAATGCCAATTGTAGTATAACATGTTATCTTCCGCAATAATGGGAAGATATATTAATACTAGGAAGGAGAGTAAAAATGAAAATTTAATGGTTTTTTAAAAGCTTCTTCATAACAGATACTTACATGTAAGGGGGGAAAAACTATGAAGCTAAAAATATGAGTTTTGTCACATAATTTATTTACAAAAACAGTAGCTGCCTAAAATAGGCTCCATTCTATTCGTGCTTCACTCATTTTAAAAAATTATTGTCCCTGGCCAGTGTAGCTCAGTTGCCAGTTCAATTCCTATCAGGGCACATGCCCAGGTTGTGGGCACTGACCCTGGTAGGGGGCGTGCAGAAGGCATGTTTCCCTCTCACATTGATGTTTTGCTCTCTCTCCCTCTCTCTTCTTCGCTTTCTAAAAATCAATAAGAAATCTTTTAAAAATTATTGTCAGAATAATGGTCCTAAAGACCTAAACCAGCCATGGGCAAGCTACGGCCCGCGGGCCGGATCCGGCCTGTTTGAAATGAATAAAACTAAAAAAAAAAAAGACCGTACCCTTTTATGTAATGATGTTTACTTTGAATTTATATTAGTTCACACAAACACTCCATCCATGCTTTTGTTCTGGCCCTCCAGTCCAGTTTAAGAACCCATTGTGGCCCTCAAGTCAAAAAGTTTGCCCACCCCTGAAAACCATTGTTTTCTGCATTATCAATGTAGCCAAAACCTTTCACTATAAGTTCTCAGTCCTCAGCCTGGCACTCCAGGTATTTGATCAATTAACCTGGAGCATGTGATGGGCCTATGTTCTGACCTGAGGGATAGAATAAATACTACCTTTACTACATAGATAACATTGCCTCATGAACAAAAACTTTACAATGCAAAGAGGCCTTATATCTACCAAGCTGGGCTGTGTTGCTTCATTAAACTCCTCTTTCTCCTATTATCATGCTGAGACCAGCACACCTTGGGAAATACCCTCTTCTTCCTCCATCTCCTCCTTCTATCTTTCCTTTCTTTGATAATTATTAAGTCACTAGAGGCCTGGTGCATGAAGTCATGCACCAGTGAGGTCCCTCAGCCTCTGGGATTGGGCTGAAACCGGCTCTCTGACATCCCCCGAGGGGCCCTGGATTGCGAGAGGGTGCAAGTCAGGCCAAGGGACCCCACCAGTGCACAGTCAGGGCTGGGGAGGGATGTGGGAGGGCTCCAGGGGGTGTCCAGCCCCATCTCGCTCAGTCCCAATCGGCTGGACCCCAGCAGCAAGCTAACCTACCGATTGGAGCATCTGCCCCCTGGTGGTCAGTGCACAGCATAGCGAGCAGTTGAGCAGCCTTAGCATATCATTAGGATATTACCCTTTGATTGGTTAAACAGCTGACCAGATGATTGGACACTTGGCATATTAGGCTTTTATTATATAGGATACTATGGGCCAGGCACTCTCCTGGGCACCAAAGAGATGGGATGAACTAGACAGATGAGACCTCTTCTCTCAGCCTTACATTCAAGTGGAGGAGACACACAGAAGTAACATTTTTAAAATGGTAAATTTGATGAGAAAAAGACATGGCTATTGGTGGCTTGGGAACACATAAGATTCTTAGGATAAAACAGTCCTCTCTGGTGGGGAACACTTAGCATTTAGAAATCAAAGTAAAGAATTGTTTAAACTAAAGGCAGAAGTACATCGGAGGCAAATTCCACGCCCCTCACAGTATTACCAGGAGCCACAAAGTCCTTGCTTTAAGCTTATTGTATTCAATGGTCAGTGTCCTGGTATATATAGCCCTTTTTGTTTTTGTTTGTTTGTTTTTATGGTTATTTGTAACTTTTTGGTTTTTTAAATTTGGGTGTTTTTTTCATCTTTATTGTTGAAAGTATTACATATGCTCCCCCTTTTCCCCATATTGACCCCCTTCACCATCCTATTGTTCATGTCCATGGGTTATGCATATATGCATACAAGGTCTTTGGTTGATTACCTCCAACCCACTCAACCTCCCTTGCCTTCCCTCTGAATTTCCACATTCTGTTCCATGCTTCCATGTCCCTGGATCCACTCTGTTCATCAGTTTATTTTGTTAATAGATTCCAAATATGAGTGCGATCATGTGGTACTTGTCTTTCTCTGACTGATTTATTTCACTTAGCATAATACTCTTCAGGTCCCTCCATGCTGTCTCAAAGGGTAAGAGATTCTTCTTTTTTACTGCTGCATAGTACTCCATGGTATAAATTTGCCACAGCTTTTTATCCACTCGTCTACTGATGGGCACTTGGGATATATAGCCCTTTTTGGATTGAACATTGAGGTTAGTATTCAACACATTTTATGCATTGCCCTAAATTATCCCACACTTTAATATTCCCAACATAAAATTAGAACAGGTCTTATAGAAACAAGTTCTCTAAGAGACTGTCCTTGGTATTAAATAATTTCCAGTTAACTTTTGAGATTCTCAAAAAGTAAATGTATGTATATACAAATACACTTTTGGGGTGCTATAATTCTTTCTTGGAGTGCTAAAGACTTAATTATAATGGCCAGGTCTATTTAATATCTGTGACTTATCTAATGATTCCAGTAAAGTTAAATTAACTCTCAATTTTCTTAATATATTTCAGATTATAAAAACTTGACTGAAGCTACATGATGAAGCTTTATCATATGTATTCTTTTTATACTTTTATAATCATAGCCATAGTAACATTAACACTAACAATAAAACTAGTAAGATTGGGCTAGGAGGAGTTCTGAAACTAATAAAGGATGAATTTAGATCTACTAGGATTTGAATATTTGAGTCTAGGAAATTGAGAGAGTCAAGAAAAATGCTTAAAGCAGTAACTCACACCTTCTCTGATTACAATCTTAAGAAATTAAGGCTAATTTTAATCTTGGAAACAGGAAATAGTAATTATGTTTCTACTTACAAATATAGATGAGGTTTAAGTAGCCTCTAATGCAGTCTGTTCCAATAGGAATCATTCATCTCCCATACCACCTACATAGCTCTTGAATAGGAAAGTTAAAATAACATGACTTACTTTAAGAGATGTGACACTGTATGCAAAGCTAAAATCAGTTGATTCACATGTATGAGGATAAAAGAAAAGTCTATTGTGCACAGAGAGCATGTTGCAAATAGTAAACGTAGAACAACTTGTGATCCTAGGGACTTGAAATCATATTGAATGAAAAAATATAATAAATATATTGAGATTTTGAAATCTCCTGTATTGGAAAAAATGCCCAGACTGTGTGGCTCAGTGGTTGAGTGTTGACCTATTAATCAGGAACTTACGGTTTGATTCCCTGTCAGGGCACATGCCCGGGTTGTGGGTTCAATTCCAAATAGGGGGCATGCAGGAGGCAGCCGATCCATGATCTCTCTCATCATTAATATTTGTATCTCTCTCTCCCTTCGCTCTTCCTCTGAAATCAAGAAAAATATTTTTTAAAAATAAAATAAGATGTACATCAATAAACACAAGGGGAGTATTATAATAGAAAAAAAAGGAGTACTATCTTCCCTGAGTTCTTAGTCTTTTAAAAATACTATAAACATTTTTAAAATTATAAAAGACATGTCAGGACCAGAAAAGGAATGGATCAATTGTTTTAGAGCAGGCCTGGTGATAATGGTGAGAAGTAATTTTTTCTTTTAAGAGAAATTTTTAAAAATACTTAGCAGTGTACACCTTTCATTGCTTTAGCAATGAGTAAATTGCTCGTTCTAATGCTTGCGTTTAGCATTCGGAAGATAGATAATCTGGGATTATTTGCTGAACTGAATTGAATTGATTATCTAGTCAAATGCCAGGTCAAGTGAGGGGGAAAATAGTCAAAGTAGTTGTTTATTGATGTGAATATCAGTTAATGGATAATTAGTTGAGTTATAATAGAGAGATTTTATATATCTGCAAGGAGGTGTACTAAGTTCATTCCTATTCAAATTTTCTATGATTTAATGAGTGGTTTCCCATTTAGACACAGCCACTAGTTCTAAAAATTACTGCCACAATTGGTCTCAGTGTATTCAATTTGATTGAATATCTTTACAGGAAATAAAAAACAGAAGGTACTCCCTGTCACCTCACTAGAGCTAAAGAAAGCATTTAAAAATTGAAAGTAATGGCATTTCCCTCACATTAAGGAAATAAATTAATATTTTTACATAATATTAAAAGTGAATAGTGTTATATGAAACTCTTCCTTTTCAGTGAAAATTGAACTCTAGGATATATTCTTTCAATTATTCTTTCAATGATTTCAAATTCATCATATTCAAAACTAGACCCCCACTAATCCAAATCACAGACTGACTAATCCTAATAATGAAACACTGCTTTCACTCTGTTATGTACCAGTAAATTACATTCAGCTCATTCCATTGCCACTCAGTTTAAGTCTTGCCTTCTGCCAACATTCACTATCCCTTTATAGCCTTGTCCCACACAATCCAAATAATTGTCTTATTATCTTTGGAATTCAGAGAACTTATCCTTGAGCTACTCTGCTCCATTTCTTTGCCCCTTCCCTGACCTCCCACCAATTCCTCCTCTTAACCTTGGAATCAAGCACATAAACCACTGAACAAAAATGGGTCCTATGTAAACACTCAGGGCCTCGATTTTCAACTCTTTCCTTTCTTCCTTTCTTCCTATGGAAGTCCAGGGAACAAAGGAGATGCTCATAAATATTGATCGTCTGTATTCCTCAGAAAACCATCCTCTGAAATTTACATAGAACAAGGCCTTGTACTCAATAATATTTAGTGTTTTTACCCCCTTAAACAAATATTTAAGATTTGCCAGTATTACCTAAGTAATTCCTCTGGTATTATTGCAGCATGCCTCAAGGGACAAAGGAATACAGTGTCCTTGTTAGAGCTTCCAATACCTCTGTTCCCCTCTTCTTGGACTAGGTATTCGTCCTGTAGCTGAGGGCTCAGCAGCTGGGTCCCTCTCTGGGAACTACCACCAAGAGCTGCAGGAAAGTTTCTTGCTCTAGATTATACCCCCTCCCCCAGGGTAGCGCACAGCCAGTGACTACCTGATGTAGGAATAGAAAACCTCGACTTGTGACTCAATTTTATTTATTTTTTTAAATATATTTTATTGATTTTTTTTTACAGAGAGGAAGGGAGAGGGATAGAGAGCTAGAAACATCAATGAGAGAGAAACATCGATCAACTGCCTCCTGCACACTCCCCACTGGGGATGTGCCTGCAACCAAGGTACATGCCCTTGACCAGAATCAAACCTGGGACCCTTGAACCTGGGCCAAACCTGTTAGGGCTTGTGACTCAATTTTAGACAAATTTGAAGGACCAATAGGATCTGCTAAAGCCTCAGTTGCAACCATATTTCAATCAGTTTCTTCCTCTGCCTTAGAAGCAGCTAAACCTTCCGTTTCCAGGGAACCCAATAGAGCACATCTGTCTTCCCCACTAAACCATAAGCTTTTGATGGCAAGAACTGTATTTAACATCTTTAGCCTGTATAAGCACAATCCTTACAATAGGTGGGGCCCTCAAATAGCATTTCTTTTTAAAATGCTTTTATTTATTTGAGAGAGAGAGAGATCGCTGCCTCCTGCACACTCCCTATTTGGCATCAAGCCCACAACCCGGGTATGTGCCCTGACCAGGAATCGAAACTGGTGACCTCTTGGTATATGGGACAACACCCAACCAACTGAGCCACATCAGCCAGGGCTTAAGTAGTATTTCTTATTCATTCACATGAAGTTAATCAATTAACGTGCACATTGGAAGGAGTGATTCTGCCAATTCAATAGGATCAAAGGACAATGCTTACCAAGGTCAAGCATAAGACACAGTTGCTGAACAGTAATCATCTGATTACTGTGACAGTACCAGAATTTCAGCATCGGAGAGTCTTAGCATGTGCCATGTAGTTGCAAAGGGCTTCAAACTTGAAAATTGAAGCGGAGTTGGTAGGGCACTTGGAAGAATATTGAAGAAAGCATCCAATATCCATAATAAAGTGTGATAGGAAGAGGAAGCGAATACTGACAGACTGAGAGGATTCTGCTGATGCCCTCCCAAGGAGCAGCATACTGCACCCACTGATCTCAGACATTTTTTAAAGTACAAATTCCTTTGCTCCATTCCACCATTGAATCAGAATCCTCAGGGCTAAGCTAAGTTTTCACAACAACTAGACTATGTTACTTGTTCTTTTAGCTGACTCCTAATAATCATGCATGTAATATTTAGCTTATGCTTAAGCAAATTGACTTCCTTTTCATTTTATCTTCCATGTTTGGCCATTTACCAACTTACTAGAATTTTCAATATGTAGTGGTCAGAAATAGTATAAAAAACAACAATACCCCACTCTCTATTGGTTTCTTTTCTTGTACTCATTAGAAGTGTATATAAAGTATTTGATAAGGGAAATAATTTAAACATGGGTAAATGGGGGTTTTTTTTAGGGGTTTCACTTTGTGATTTCCATCTACAATTTAAAATTGTTATAATTACTGGTAGTTAGAACACTTAACACTTTCTAGGAATAAATCTATAATATACTCTAAAGCAGTGGTTCTCAACCTTGGCTGTACATTAGAATCACCTGGGAATCTTTTTAAAATCCTGATTTCTGGGCCTCATCCTCTGGAAATTGTGTCTTTGTTACTAATGTTGTGGCCCCACCCCATAACAAAGAAACAGAATTTCCGGAGGATGAGGCCCAGAAATCAGGATTTTAAAAAGATTCCCAGGTGATTCTAATGTGCAGACAAGGTTGAGAACCACTGCTCTAAAGCATTATTCTTTCTCCACATGATCTTAATACAAAGCCATTTTGGAATTTATATTTTCACCTTGCCATTACATTATATAAAAAACTTTCCTTTTTCTTTTCCCCTCACCAAGCTGCCTTTTCCAACTTCTCCTTCCTCCCAAATTAATTGCCACTTTTGGGTCACTTTGCTGTTGCCATCACTGTAAAGAAAGAAACTTTAAACATCCTCATTGAAGAGTTACATTTAAACCACAGCATGTTTGCTAGGATGGGTGGCAACTTTTACTACTACTAAGCAAAGATAGTTGGAATGGATATGGCCTGTTAAAGAATGCCTCCTTCTGCTTTAAAGAAACACACTAGTTATTTTTTCAATTCTTTTTTAAATTTACCTTTATTTTTTAAAATATTATATATGTCCCCTTTGTGTGTGTGTGTGTGTGTGTGTTTTATTGTTGAAAGTATTAGAGGTGTCCCCTGTGTGTGTGTGTGTGTGTGTTTTCCCATTGACCCCTTCAACCCTCTACCCACTCACCCCTCGCAGGCCTTCACCACTCGATTTTCTGTGTCCATGGGCTATGCATATATGCATTTAAGTTCCCCAGTTAATCACTTCCCATCCCCCACTCCTACCCCTGCTTTCTTTCTGAAATTCATCAGTCTGTTCCATGCTTCTATGTCACTGGATCTATTTTATTCATTAGCTTATTTTGTTCATTAGATTCCACGTATGAGTGGAGAGTATTATACTAAGCGAAATAAGCCAGTCAGAGAAAGAAAAGTATCACAGTAGTTCATTTTAAACTCTGGCCTCTGTATTTACCTAGCACTAGCAACAGTGCTTTAGTCTTAGAAAGGAGAAAAGAAGAAAGGAAATGAAGAGAGCCCATGATGGCTGTTTGAGAACAGGAGTTCAACATGAAGAAATATGGAGTGAACATGGGATTCAGGAGTCCTTGGGAAAATCAGAAAACTAGGAATGAAAGGTATCCTGGAGATACAGACTCAATTTATTCCTCTTGTTCCTAAAGCATAAATATGAGTAGTTCATAAAATGTTCTGTTTTCCTTATGCTCATGAAACCCCATTCCATTAGCTCCTGCCTGCCTGACCTGGAGACTTGGGGCTCCAGCCTCATAGTCTTACATTCTGCATCCCATACTCCATTCTCTGGGGAAAGCAGAACATCAGCTCCTCTCTAAGCATGCTCCCTTTGCTCCCACTTACAATATCTTTGTTCTTGATCTCCCCAACTACCTGGAATGTTATATCTTCTCCACACTGGTGTGAAACCCTACAAAGTGTATTGTAAACCTCACCTCCTTTAACAAGCCTTTCTAATACTTCCAAGTGTTCTGACCCTTCCCTGAGCCTGTGCCATACCTCCTAGAAGTACTCATAATAGACTATCTTGAATTACAGGGAGAGCTTGGGAGATAGGTCACTGGTGGGGCCTCCTTGCCTTTTCTGTACTGACCTCTTTCCCAGTAGCTTTGTATTCTCCTACCTGCAGAGAACTCTATATGATTTTTTTTTATCACCTCCTACCCCAGACTAACCATCTTTAGGCCTAGACATGTGGCATCACTCATCTCTATATCCTATGCAGGCCCTCTTCTAGTACCCTGAACACCAAAGGCCCTCAAATACCTGAGGTGGGAGTGGAATGAAGGAAGGGAGAACAGGCTGAAGAAGAAGCAAGTGGAAGGAGAGAAGTGGGGAGGGAGGGAGGGAGGGAATAAGGAAAGAAGGGCCAACCATTTTTTTCTCCCTCAGTCTATTTGTAGGTTACAAATTACCTAAAATTACCTATCCTTTATTACTCAATTTTCCTTTTTTACTTTCCTAAATCAGCAGTTTTGGTCTCAGTTTACAATGCAGCATAGATTGAGTGAACACTGATCTAAAACTGATCTGCTGTTGCTAAATGCTTAAGCATTTGGTCATGTAAAAGTGATGTACTAATAACCTACTATATCCACACACAATGCTGGGCTCTGGAAATACAAAATAGACAGGCATTGGCCTCCTAGAGCTAAGCATTGAGCGCTCACTCCTTGGGATGAGCATACCCGCTGACATGAGCAGCTTGCTCTCTGACTGTGTTATTATGGGCCCTGGAGGAGAACCCCGACAAGGGAAAGCAGCAGAGTCCACAACCCCTAGAGACCCCTTGAATGCATTTACACTGCACACTGTGGAGCTGGGAGTCTCTTGGGTGCCATTCAGGACTTGCGTCATGGTGAGAACAATTAGGGGCTTTAAGGGGGGTATTGGAAAGCCAAGCACTGAGAGCCACCTGATTCATTTGTTACATTCAAATTTTCTCTCTTGGCCCCATGAAGCTTTGTATACACAAAATACCATTCTAAGTCTCTCAGTTTTCCATCTTTACTGCTGGTTTAGCTCCCCTGACTGTGTTCCTTCTGAAATAAAGTTAGCAGAGAGTCTGGGAGCATTAAATTCATAGTCAGTGCCATTCCTTCAAATAGGTGTGTTAGGCAGCTATCTGCACAATAAGATTAGAGGGCACTACCAGAATAAAAGTATGTCCTCCACAACCCCTGTCCACCTTATCATAAAAAAATGCAGTCTACTGAAACTATTTTCCCTGGGTCAGAAAAAAAAAATTAATGGCATATTTTCTCCAAATTTCAAAGCAAGGAAGCCTACTATTTTAAACTTTTCACTTAGCATATTTTTTTTCATATAGGTACATAAGTCCTTTGGATGATCTCTCCCCCTTACCCCCTCTCTCCCCTACCTTCCCTCTGAGGTTTGATGGTCTGATCAATGCTTCTCCGTCTCTGGATCTGTTTTTGTTCATCAGTTTATGTTGTTCATTATATTCCATAAATGAGTGAGATCGTGTGTTCACTTAGCATATTAACAGGGATTCATATGTTAAACATCTTGATAAAAATCATACGCATGCGCGCGCGCACACACACACACAACTGTATCTCCTTCATTTAGTATCTATGTGGTGGTCACTTGCCAAACATTATAAAAATAATACTGTCTTCATTATTCCCAGATTGGTTCATTATTGTCTATCTAAGCAGAGTGACCCTGTTGAAGAAGTGAAATATGAAAACCCATTTCTTCAGAGTGGGATAAAATGAAGCTAAAGGATATTTTGGTAAGACCTATTGGTGAATGTACTTAGGAAGCAAGAAGACAGCATACAACAGAAACAGTGATGGCAGTCCTAAATGCCAGGGATGTCCAGGGTAGATATGCAGGAAAATCAGGCAGAAGGAGAGGGTCCAAAGAAGAGCAGATCCCTGCAGGTGGGGAGATTCAAAGCGATTGAAGAAGAGAACAGTATAGAACAGGCAAGAAGGCCCACCAGTGACCTATTTTCCCAGCTCTCGCTGTATTGTGTCTCCAGAGATCAAATGAGGCCAAGAAGGGCACAGTGTACTTAAAATAAAAAGTCTACCAATTCTGAGTGGGGGTGCCATGTGAGTGATCATAAGTCAATAAAGTGAGAGGTCAAAGGATTAGATGCACTGAAATTAGCCTCAACAAGAACAATTGCTATGTAGCTAAAATACTCAACTGAGAACTTGTATCATATCAAGAAACAGGAATCATGTATCATGGGAGAGCCAACAGATTGTGGGATCTCACAAACATAATTTCATTCTTCTCATCCAAAATTTCCCTGGGGGCTAAATTTACACCATGGGACATCCTTTACTTCTACACTGTATGTAATTTCTTTACAGTTTTTATGAGGCCACTGTAATCACCTCTGGCTATATTTATAATTATTTTTCATTCTGACAGCAATAAGAATAACACTTATTTTCTCTTTTAAAGGGCAATTATTAAAAAAATAAAGTGCAATTATTTTGCAATATCAGACAATTTTATGTTATAATAGTTGAATTCTAAAATTTGAATGTGAATTTTCTTGTGTTGGAACTTTGAATGTATGTTCATAGCAAGTCAGATAATCTAACTCCATTCTTCCAAAATCCAACTTCTTGGATCCAAATTCCACCACCATAAGCACTTGCCTTTCAGTTTGTATTTAAGATAAACATGATTCATGTGCATATGCAATGCAAGTATTTTGGCTCTAGATATATAGGCCTTTTATTTACAAAGATTGCAGGAGTTACTCCAAGGGGTCTACAATCTTTCTATGTAGATAAATAATGTATTTCAAAGATGTAAGTATACCCTGTTGTGACTATTCACAGTCAAATTAATTGTAAAGAATTACTATCTTCATAATAATTTTATTATTCATTTTCTCAATCAGCTGATACTGAAAGAACAACTATGGTTAAGTGATCTTCCAAATTTTTTAATTAAAAAGGGGAACTGTATACCACAAAATGATGAAGATCACTATACTAAGCCACAATTCTATTATATGTAAATGTTGATAGGGTAAGAACCTACCAATTAAATCACTTTGATCATACCATGAGAAAATAAACCACTATGAATAATTTTATGATTATTCATACAGTGATTTATTATAATTCACATAATTAACAAACACATTGAAAGAATGAAGGCCTACAATTATATGATCACAATGCACAGTCCATTTCTTTTTTTTTTTGGTGAGTCCTAACTCCACACACAGCTTCCTGACTTAGGAAATTATTAAAAAATACAATCTAATTTTAAATATATATTCTTAAACATGCAGCCCTTGTATGAGTAAAATAATTCATTTAGTACTGTTTTTGTATTTTACATATATATACATTGTAACTACAACATACCCTTTGAATAGCCTGTTATGAAAAATATTACTTTTAATGTTTTCATATGAAAACAGGAAAGTTCAGATTTTCAGAAGCAAAATATTAAAGTGCTTTGCTTTCTCCCTCTGCTTTATCCACAGTTCACAGCTTGGCAGTTACAGATAGTGTGATAAGAAAGCAGCACCAGGCTGGTCAGTCATCCCTTCTCTAAAGCTAAAAGCCTTAGAAGTCTTCAAGTTTGGGCACCTGAATATTGTTTCTAAACAGAGGAACCAAAAGACATTTCAATTAAAGATCTTTCATTGTAAGCCAGTGGTCAGGGTAAGCAGCAAGGGTATGTCCATCGAGCCATGTGGTTGGCTTGTAATGGAACTCTATCTGCAGTGTAAAATACTCCAGGGTGGCATTCTCTGGGTGAAAATTAAAAGCATAGTTGTAAGATGATTAGCAGAATTTGTCAAATAAACAAGCCTGTCTACATTCCTACAATATTCCTTAGTAAATCTGCTAGAGCAAATCTAAAGCATTCCCATGCGACAGAAGGCATATGCATTTTTAAAATATAGGAAACCAAGAAAATGCTTGCTATTTAAAAGCATCAGGGAAGTCATGATCATAAATAGGCATGATCACATTCATCTGGAACAGAGAAATATTGGGGATTCTTAAGGTAAAAAGCAAGATACTGAGAATTTAGGGAGATGCTCTTATAGCAGGAAAGTTCTTTAAATTCATGTATACCTACTTTTATTTACAGCAATAATGTTCCCCTTTCCAATTCTACCCTAACTAAAATATAAAACTTTCTTTTTCTTTTTCACATGATTATCCAGTCACCTAAAAACATATATGGAAGGTCATATCACTAGCTATATCCTTCTCACATGAGGAAATGTATTTATGTTAAGACACAAGAACATTAAAGAAATGCAGTGATAATAGTGACGCATGGGGGATTGCTTCCCCCTAAAGAACCTTAGCAATTATTGCAACTAGCACATTCCAAAACAGAACTATTATCTTTATATCTTTATGTCCTCTATTATGCTTAGTATTCAAACCCATTCTGCTTTTTTAAATAAACTGACAAATGAGGGTACCTCTTTTGGTCAACTGACCCATTTTAAGTGGTAGCATCAAGTTTGTTTGTGAACAGTTGTGTACTCTTGTTACCCCAAACAAAAACACCTAAGTACTCAGGAGCATTTAAAAAGAAAAGCAATCAGCTTAAAACATTCTCACACACAAAGCCCTTTTTTACCATTCCTTAAATACTATTCAAAAGCAACTTTTTTTTCAGTTACTTAAGACAACTATATTCCCATCTGAATACTGCTGAAAAAAAACTGAGTGCTGAGTGAAAGTTAGCAATCAAACCTTGGAATTTATCTGTGTTGCTTACTCACTGAACAGCTGTAACTATACTAGAAAGCTAACTGTAACCAGTACTAGAAAGTGACTATAAAGATTTACAATAAGGGTGTGAGAGAAAATGCACTGTTACATTCATCCGACTTTGGGGAACGCTTAATAATAATAATGTCATATATCTCAAAGGCATAGTGTGATGGTAAGCACTTAGACGCACATCTTGTCTCTTTAGTGCAACATGTAACTGTTGTATTTTTTTAATGATTCTTTTGAACACAGAGAGGTAAAATGCAAGGTCAGAAGTCACAAGGCTTGTAACTGACAGAGCCTGCAGTGGTGGGCAAGCCCTCTGACTCAGCCCCAAATTCTCCAATGCCTGATGTCTCAGAAAGCTGAACTCCTTCCTCTTTGAGATCCCTGATATAACTAATGGAAATAGGATTGGAATTTAATAAGAAAAATGCTGACACTGCCTTATCTATAGCTGCCCAAATGGTGCCATTATAATTATGCTTTTTAAGTTGAGCATTACCAGAAAACTTGTTACTTTTAAGTCTTATTAATCAACACTTGGGTGCTCTGGTTGCCACACATTATGGAGTAGTCTGCTTTATAAAAACACCAGATTTGCCAAACACCAAAGATTATATGGCTGTAAGGCAAAGTATATCCCAAACCCTTCGGGGTATAACATATGAAAAGATTCTGAAATACAAATCTTAAATTAATGCTAAAAGTTCAGTTCTTAAAATGTTTTTTTATTTGTCATTTTAACAATAACACTATTTGTTCACATACATTGCAAACACAATAAAATTTCCTTTTAAAATGTTCTCTAGTTTTAGGAATACTGTGATTACTTGTCAGCTAAATCTGATTTTGCTAAAGCAACTGGTCGGGAAACAAAATTAATATTTTCTATATTTATAAATGGGATTTCTTGTATTTTCACAAATATTTTCTAATCTAACTATATAACCTGGGCTGACAAAATGGCAATAAACTAGAGAAATAGATATTCTATTTTAAATTACTCACTCTCTTCATGTTTAAGTGTCTATCTATTAAGCAAAGCTTTTTATTATTGATTTGTAGGATGCCTAAGAAAAATGCCATAACCTGCCTCAGTTACATAATCCTCTCCAAAAGAAAGTAACAGGTTATAAAGTGCTATTAAAATGATTGAAACTGTCTTTCCTAATGTGAATATATGCAGTCTTCAATTAAAAGGATAACAATGATATGTGTATGTACGTTTCACGGTCATTGTCATTTTTAGAGACTTCTTTTCCTTTCTAGTATTATTTGTATCCACTACTGAGCTTATAAAGCCTCTAGAATTATGCCATTTTGGTAACATGCATGTGATTTATGTCAGAAAACAACTGAGAATGTCATTTATAAAATATTAAAATAAGGAGTGCAGGGAAAAATCATTGCAGACTCTTCTGCACATAGTTGAAGACGAACAGCATGGAAGCAGCTGTAGTGTTACCCTGACCCCTGAAGGAAGGAATCAGGAGTTAACTTCACTTCCAATTTCCTACACAATATGAACACCAAACCTCCAAATCCACTGGCACAACATATCAGTGTTTGGGGCATGTCCTGCAAAAATAAGAAAGTCATCTCAAATATCAGAGCTCAATATTTCATTCCACCATCCCACTATTCTGATTTGGGGTGAGCAGATCTTTTCAAAGTTACTTAGTGGATATCTAGATCCTGCACCTGACTCCATAGGAAAAAAATGAAAGAATCATTTCATCTCCATGATAAAAAAACAAGTCATTTAGTCTTTTTTTGTAAAATAAATGTAAAGGGAAATAGGAAATCGCACAACTAGGTGAGAAGAGAAAATTATTTAATTCAACAGGGTTAGGATTTTAGCAGGAGTTTCATTATGAGGGAATATATAATCCATTAAGGAAAAAAGATCCTAAAACAGTAGAAGGCCAAAAGGAGCTTATGTGTATCTTCTTTTAAAGAAAATCACAACTCCAAATAAAACATCAGGGAAAATGACATTTTATTCTGCAGTATTCCTTTCTCTGTACAGGGAGCACAGTACATTTATCTCATTTCATGGTAAAAGTCACAGGCGGCTGCAACATGTCCTTTAAGCCATTCAATAAGTAAAACTTGAAAATGGATTGCTCTTTATTCTGGGATTTGTTTTAAAACTGAATTCATTGCCATTTATTTTTAATTTAACAGGATATCATTACATTTGAAGGTTTTTACTTCTCTTTCCCCAGAGGGTTAAAATGGCCCAGAAATGGGTTGTCAAGGCAAAGATAAAGGTACCAAACACTCATTTCTAACACACTGTGGAGGCAATCGTTTTTATTAAGGGAACCACAAGACTGAAACCTGCATCAAGCTCTAGCAGGAAAAATGCAAGCAAGGACCCCAAATAGTCATTCTGTTCAGTCTTCATTTCAATAGATTTAACTTTCTTCTCAGTTGGGGTGACATATTTCAATCATTGGGCACAGAACTATGACCTTGGATGGGAACATCAGTCCGGATTACTCAATGGGGCACTTGTGAAACATTGCGGACTCTCATTTCTGACTCTCCACGGGTGTGGCAAAAATTGCTCCTGTCCAGCCCTAAAGCTTACACGATCGGCTGTC
This sequence comes from Myotis davidii, assembly GCF_000327345.1. Lineage (NCBI taxonomy): Eukaryota > Metazoa > Chordata > Mammalia > Chiroptera > Vespertilionidae > Myotis > Myotis davidii. Next base: position 644,570 of record NW_006292026.1, on the reverse strand, counting down.
CCTCAGAAACTCACTGTGAGAAAACTCATGCTAAATTCGCCACAGAGATCAGGGTTTACAGGACCTTTGGAGCTAATCTCAGTCCGCCCTCCTCCTCCTCTGTTAACTGTTACAAGCCCTCAAAAGTTAATAGGGTGATGGAGCCTCTCTCTATACAATCATTTCATCTCACTATCGTTGACTGAAGCTCACTGATGTAATGAAGTTACATAATCACTGATTATGCACGACTTCCATCCATCTTCCTACATATCCACATATCTTCTCCCTTTCCCTTCAGATGAATCCACCCGGTGAGATTTATAACACATGTAAATGCTCCATTCTCTCATCATAGGTACTGAATATTGGGCTTTAGCATTGCAGTACGGTGCACTGAACCATGTCATCAATATTGATTTTTTTATCCCATTCCCTAGGCAGAATATGTTTAAGCATCCTTCATGCTCTAGTCTCTAACTTTTTACTGGAAGGGTAAAATAGATGTGGCAGATAGGACGCATCCTCAACTTAAGGTTAAGGGAAGTGTGTAATTGCCTGCATATCCAAAGCTAGCTGCATTGCAATAAAAGGATGCTTTCTGGTTCCAAACCTTCGACTCCTCTGCACGTGGGTCACAGCTTCAGTTATTTAGGGTATTGGATAAATAATTATATTATCAGCAATTGAACTTGAGGGCAGAAAAGCATTATGGTGACATTTGAAATGATATTGCACTATTCTTTTCTCTTTTTCGGTCATTATTTCAGCTTTTTCTTTTCTTTTTCATTCTGAATGATAATCCAATGGACAAAAAGTAACCTAGGACACTTAATAATTTCCAATAATCACAACCTAGAGAACAAATTAACAATGATTATCATCTTAAAGTTTAAGAACTTGACAAGTGGGATGTCCCTGTCCCATTGCGGCTGTGAAATGCAGCAGAATGCTGCAGAGTTGAAAACATCTTTCTTTAAATAAATAAAAAGTAGCTCGTTTCATTTGAAATAGGGCTCTTTGGTAACTGTTCCTTACACTACTGCTACCTCTTCCAGAACACAGGAGCCACAAATATTGCATCCAAACAAAAGATCCATATAAAAATAATTGGAGGTGGGGAGTGATGCTCCGATTTATTTTTAATTACACTCAGAATACACACACACACACACACACACAGGCACAAGCACACACACACCAACACACCCAACTGCAGTTATTCCATTCAGTGCCAATAACGGCCACATCACAGCCATGAGTGCGATGCAGCAATCATCCAAGTCACCCATTCCCATTACAAACGCCCAAGTTTGCTCATGCCACTGATGGATTTGCATATATAAAATGACCTTACCCACAACAGTCTTCCAAATTTTTCTCCTCTGGATATCAGTCGGTAAGGTAATTGCTGGTCATCACAATGCGTATTCAGAAAAATCCACGTTTTACTCCCGTGTTCTTTTTCTTGTTTTGCTAGCAATTAATATGACGAACAAGATACCCATTCACAAATGCCAAGTTCACCATAAAAGCAGATAATTCCATACAGCTCTTCCCTACAAGACTGCCCCCAGTTAGTTCTCAAAGTGCCCGATTGTTTGCTGAAGATACAATCCAGGTGCAGAGCAGGGAGGGTGGAAGGAAGACTAGGAGAAAAAAGAAGAGGCAAATAGAAAAGGAGAGACTGAGAGAGGAGAGAGCAGAAAAAGAGGGAAGAAATTAGAAAAAAAAAAAGGAAGGAAGGAAAAAGGCCAGTAAGTAAGGAAGTCTGTGAGCTCTATTTCAGGAACCAGAGTCTTGCTTGCAAATCTTTCGAATACATGTAGCCTCTCAGATCTTCTTGGTCCCCAAGTAAAATTTCCAGGTCCGGGATGCAGCCATAAGAAAGAATCCTATGTATATTTCACAAGTATCCTGCAATAACGGATCCAACGGGGTTTTCCTTGTACAGTACTGCTATGTGAAAGCACACAACCCCTGCTGTTTGGGAAGGTGTCTCCTGGGTCCTAGCTCTCTTCAGCAGCCCCCAAAAATGATTTTTTGAAAAGAGTGGAGGGGGAAAAAAGCAGCTTTGCGTTTGCCTTGAATGATGCTAATCCTGAGCGAAAACGACAAGCAAACCACGAATACCACACGATCTTGATAAATAGCCACAATCCACTCAGAATATCCCAGGGAAGAAGGAGCGAAAACAAGAAAGAGAAACTGCAATGCATAAATGATTCCAGTGTTTCTACAAGATCGGTTCATTTGATTGAATACATTCTCTGGTTTGCTGCAAGTCATAAAGAGGATAGTGTTACTGCCACCCAATGGATATTTTAGTACTAGCCAATCCACAGAATGCCATCGATTTTCAAGTTTTAGTTTTCAGAAGATTGAAGAGGAAGGAGCGTAGCCTGGGAATCTTTTGGAAAGGACCCTGAGAGGGCTCAAATGAGAATCTGTCCTTCCTGGCAAATGTGGATCGGCAAATGTGGACGCTCCCAGTCTTGTGCTAGCCACCTTAAAATCACGGTTCCATTTGTCTGGGAAGCAGAAAGGTACAGAGAGCGATGCCTAAACGGACACGTTCATAGGAATCTCCTTTTCATCTCTCTTTAGAGCAGAGATGTTATTGCGTGCGATCTCCATCTCTCTCTCTCTCTCTCTCTCTGTGCTTCCCAAGGCCCTCTGCTCCCTGAACATGTTGTCTGCGTGTCCACCGGACCCTGAACGACAGGGGTCCTGGCTTTCTCTCACTCACTCACTCACTCACTCACTCACTCACTCGTCCATTATCAATTTCACTTTAAGCTGGATTTCAAAAGGGAGAGGGATGGGGGTGGGGGCTGCTCAAACCTCAGGTGGCAAGGTGATAATTGTTTCTAAGTGGCAGTTTTGCAGAGTGCCTTTGTCCGTATTGGTATGTAAAACTGTGAGTCCCTCGGGTAGTAACCCCTCTCCAAAGCCACTCTTTCAGTTTGGGGAAGAGAAAGTCTTCCCTGAGAAGGGTGCTTCTGAAGGAGGCGCTCTGGGAGGCGGGGGAGGGGCGGGTCCCAGAAAGGAGGAAATTGAAGAGGATCTTCCTCCCACCCACCCACTGTGTAATAGAGTTAGCTGCAGGATTCTGAGATGGAGTCCTGCTGGGAAAAAGTAGGTGCTGGTCAAATACATTAGGGTATTTGCTCAATTTAAGATCCTTACCCTTTTTACTACCTTGGAACAGTGGTTCTGTACTCTTCAAACTTGAATGTATGCATAATCACCTGGGTGTCTTGCTAAAATGCAGATTCTTATTCAGTAAGTCTGGAGTGAAGCCTGCAAAGTCTGCATATCTAATAAACTGGCCCATGGACTGCCATCACCCTGTTAGGTTCTGACAGGGTGATGGGCCTGACAATGAAAGGCCTGAGAAACACTTTCCAATCACCACCCCTCCATCTTTCCACTCTTTTTAAAAATATATTTTTATTGATTTCATAGAGGAAGGGAGAGGGAGAGAGATAGAAACATCCATGATGAGAGAGAATCATTGCTCGGCTGCCTCCTGCACACCCCACACTGGGGATCGAGCCCGCAACCTGGGCATGTGTCCGGACTGGGAATCGAACCATGATCTCCTGATTCATAAATTGACGCTCAAACACTGAGCTAGGCAGCTGGGCCATCTTTCCACTGTTCAACCTTTTCCATACACCACTTCTAGGCTCCATTCTAGAAAACCTTAACCCACTCTACACCATTTCCCACAGACTTTTGTAATGTAAGGTTTAATAGGATAAACCAAAAATAGAACAGTAAATAGGTAAAGCAGCCTGGGCCCTAGAGAACTGTGTCTTTGTTTCATTTAGGGAGTAAAACACAATTGAAGATAAAGGAGACACTTGCAAATATTTGGCAAAATGAGAGCTAAATTAATGCAAGCTAAACTCAATGCACTGGTGAGACTTGACTGGGGGCTGGGAGACTGGAAAGGAAGGTCAACCTGTATTTTTTAAGGAAGGAGCTGTATATTGAAATTTCCAATTCAAGCTGAGGAAAGATCTGGTTAAAGTGTGTAGCAAGTCTTCCATGGTTTCTCCCTGGAGGGAACTCACCCAGATTAACCTCCTATGGAACGTTGATTCTCTTCTCCCTGCTCAGTCCCAACGTGCACTAATCCAGAGCAAATTTAGAACTGCAGGTCAAGGGGAAGTATATTCTCTTCTTGTAGCAGGTGATCCACATTTCAACACCTATCACAGTCCCTTAGCTGACCCATTTAAGTGAAGAACTGGACCTCAAGTGGACTGGGAGGGGGCACAATTAACAAATTTAATTGCTTCAAGCAAAGTTTAGAAGTCTTGGACTATATGCTCAAATCCTTGATTTAAATCTAATTTCTACTTCTAAGTGGCCATAATTACCTGAGGGAATCACTTTAATTTCTCTTGGTCTCAGTTTCCTTTTTTGAAAAATGACAGGTTGAAATGAACCGCTTGCCAAGGTCTACTCCTGCTCCTTCTTCTATTTGCAGGGCTTCTGCTAGTCAGTTTGTTACTCTACCCAGAGTATGAGTTCTAATGATTACCTTGGCATGGCCTGCATGTGAAAGAGGATCCAGAAGCTTTGAAAAGTGTGTTAAAGACACAGGTGAACATTTGACCATTTCAATCCTATTGCAAAAGATGATTTAAAACACGGTCTCTTTGAATCAGGAAGGAAAGTGGTTTGTTTGAAATCGAGGTGTGCCATTGTCTATTCCTGGATCTTACAGAGCCAACTGTGGGCTTCACTGTTTGTTGCCATGGGATCCTCTTTGTGCGAACTGTCTTGAACTGTGTGGGAACATTTTCCTCTTGCCTCCCTTCAGTTCTCTAACTCCTCTGAAGATATGTGTCAGAACAAAATGTTGCTGCATTATTGCCAATTAAGACTAACAGCAGCTGCAAGGTGCATCTAATTAAGAATTTTAATTACTTCACCGAATTCTCATTTGCAGATGTGTAGAGCATTAAAAAATGTATTGTGAATTTATTTTAAAATCTGAATAAAACTGACCTCCCTTCCAAAGGTAGGTAAAAAACTACACAACTCAATGATGGGTGTTAAAAAAGGCTTTGGCATAGAAAGTATATATACCTTGGCACACTGAATGTAGTAAGTGATACTATATTCAGGATTAAAAAATAGCGAGCATATCCATAAATATACCTCTTTTTTATGAAGGCAAATTTCAAAATAATGCAGAAATTAATAATGTACTATTTGAACAGAATGCTTGCATATTACATAGTTCTTCTTAAATGTTCTGTTCTTTTTCTTTTCCAGTAATGGGATGGTTAACAGTAAGTTTGGTGCAGCAGTATGGGTATTGTAGTCTATAATCCAAAGCATTATGGGATTTGTAGTAAAAACTGGCTGCAGATCAATTCCATGCTTCTAGCTTTTCTCAGCTGAAGGAACTACTGTTTATTTCGTAATAATAAAAAAGAAGCATGTCAAGATACTTTAAATAATACATTCATTTTAAGGAAACAAAGTTGGCATTACCAGGAATATAAAATTAGAGTTTAACTACAATAATATTCTGACTGCGATGGAGAATACAATAACATCTACTTTATAAGCCACAAATAACTTGAGTGAGCTATTTCTTAACATTACTATCCTATAGCTAAGGTTTCAAAATCACTTTCATTATTTTAGTAGTAAAAAGTGAGAAATACAAGGTTTTGTATTTATGAAAGAGAACTGGGAACACAGGAAATGAACTCAAATTCTTATGAGTTCACCTTTAACTATGAGCAGCCTACATTTAATTTTTTTACGTTTCACATCATTCCTTAGAGAAGTGAGCAAGAGTTGCATTTAATCTACCTTTTCAGATGTTTTGTTACACAAAAAACTCTGAATATTCAGAGTAGCTCCTCTTTTTTAATGAAATTCTTAAGGCTGACATATCTGGAAAATGTCTGGCATGGGATATTTAATTCTGTTGAAATTTAATTAATTATGGAAATGTATAAATTAAGGAGTTAAAATTCAGTTCATCTGTTGTATGCTGATGATTCTGTGTAAATAAATACATAATTTATAGATATTTTGATTTAACTCTGTTGGAAATTTATATCAAAGTTCATTACACATTTTCTGTATGATATAATTTCAAACTATCTCCCCAATAATGTTCTAGGATATCAGTCCCCCTTTGTTATAAAGGCTAAAATAGGACTCTTCAAGGTCCCTTCCATCTGTGAAGTCTCCATTATCATTCTAAGTTACTTAGAAAGCATTTTAAACCTAAGGTTGCTTACTTTTCTCTTTCTCTCCTTAAAGAGGAGTCCATCCACAAAAAGGCAGCGCTAAAGCAAAACTGTTATTACAGACATGAATGAATACAAAATCAAGTGCCCTTCATTTTCAGGCCTTTTGCCAGCAACATTCATTTAAACCCACCACCACATATTCTCGAATAATGTACAGACAAAGATGAGAATTTCAGCGAGCCCCCACCATAAAGTTCAGAAATAATAAAGAGTGCTAGGAAAAAGCAAACAGTAACAGCAAAGAAAAATGCCATGCGTGCTTTTCTTTCAGATTTCTAAGTTTTGAATCATAAAAAATATACAAATATATATCTTCTTGAATGCAGTTTACATTATTGTTCGTACTGTGAATATTTCTTTTATGGCCATAAAAATAAAAGCAATGCCCCAAATGAAACACTATGTACATAAGCGATGCAAATGCATCCCCGGTGGAAAGCCGGCTGGCTGCTGGTGGGAGGGTATATTTATACAGTGCCTTTCATTTGGAAGGTTCCCAAAATGATTTGCAAACTGTATATAGAGGAATTGCTCACCATGGAAATTCACCCACTTCCAGGAGAGAATGCAGAAGTCATTCCATGCTGACAACTAGTTTAAATAAAACCATAGAACAACATTTCAAGTAGCTAAAATTGTCATTGATTCAGGAATTGTGCATTGAAAACCCACTATGTGCCAGGTACGGTTTGAGGTACTGAGGATACCAATGTGGATATATCCAGTCATGTTTCTTGCTCTCCCAAAGCTTGTTTTATTGAAATCTGACCAGAACTCAGGAATTAAAAGCCCTATTTCTTGGTGAATTTCTGACCTCTGCATATGATTCTACTAAAACAAACCACTTGCTACTTTTTATGTATATTTATACCAGGCTTCATGATATCCAGATGCATGACCTGCGGCAACGCATTCTACTTCAAATTGATCACACACGCAGAAAAATAGCTTCAGCTATTATGGTTGAAGCAGGTAAAATGACAATAGCATTTTCTGCATTGTATGATTCGGAACAGGTAGGGCAGAATTAAAAGCCTTCTGGGTTTGGGAAATTAAATGAAATGGCATTGCTGTATATACATGGAGGGCCACTTCCATTGAAATTATTCAGGACACTCTAAGGCAGCGATTCTCAATCTGTGGGTCGCGACCCCTTTGGCGGTTGAACGACCCTTTCACAGGCGTCGCCTAAGACCATCCTGCATATCAGATGTTTACATTACGATTCATAACAGTAGCAACATTACAGTTATGAAGTAGCAACGAAAATAATTTTTATGGTTGGGGCACAACATGAGGAACTGTATTTAAAGGCCAGAAGGTTGAGAACCACTGGGGTATATAAAATAGTTTAGTGAAGGAAGAGAGCAGCGTGAGCAGAATCAAATACCAGTGTCTCCCAAATTTACTGGATTTATAATATTTTTCAAGTGGAAATAGAACAGGAAAAAAGGGTAAAGCAGACTGTCAAAGTTCAGCCCATATCCCCTGAGGTTCTAGCTTTGTGTGCTCACAGCCATCAATCCCTTCTTTGTGCTTTGCATCTAAAGGCCAGCACCTGGACCTTCTTTACTGTTTTTGGGCTACTGGTGCTGCTTGACTCACACATGCTGAGAGGTGGAAGTGCCTGGAATTGACAGTTCTCTGCTGCCTTAGCCAATGATGAACTGATATAGGAGCATGAAACTCTAGCTCGTTTGGCTATAGTTCGCAAAAAACACTGAGGCATAATTTATACCCCAGAGGTCCCCTGTGAAACCAGGCTGAAGCTGGGACTTGTGAGTAATCACACCCTTGCTTGGTATCTGGGAACCTAACAGAGGTGACAAGAAATAGTCATAGGGGTCCCATCTCTAGCTTTAAATAATCAACCTGTATAACGGAAACAGATAATTCATTCATTTATCCATTTGTCTATAGTCGATCCCTTATATATGTGTACCAGGAATGAATGTGCTCTAGGAATGAAGTACAGTTCCTGTCCTTAAGGAGCTCATAGCAATAAAGAGAGACACACACATATTGCATATTATGTACAATGTGATAAGTTCTCTGAGATCTGAATTCATCCTAAAAGAATCAAGGAAGACTGAACCTGAGGTGTTATTTCAATGACCTTGAGGGATGAGCAAAATCAAAATCACATAATGAGTGAAGATCAGGAATGAAGAGTAACATACAAGGAACCAATTTTCTTCTACCTAGAAGGAAATAGCATTGGTCCTGTTAGTAGAAATCAAAAGTGTTTAAAGTCATAAAATCAGTTTTTGAAGGGGCTTTAGAGGGAACCTTGAATAGCCTCTTTATCTTAGTCAGAAATTGAACCTCACTCAGCCAAATGACATAGTTATTTAAGTTCACAAAGCTAGAAAGTGGTAGGAGTTCTCTTTTGGCATGACTCAGCCATGTTGCCTGTCAGCCTTTTCTTTAAAAAGAGAAATTGAGGACTTAATAGAAATATCTGATATAATAAGAACTGGTTTGAATCCTGGCCTATCACTACATGACCTTGAGAAAAGTCCTTGCTTCCTCTGAGCCTCAATGTCCTTCTATAAAAACATTAACTTAATAGAATAACCTTCTCTGGGGATATTGTAGCATGTGCGCCTAGCAGAGTGTCTAGGACACAGTATATGTTTGAAAGAAGTATGCTTTGTTTTAATTAACTTTTAAAATTTGTTTTAATATTTTCCCCATTCAGAGAATGTTACAGTGGTGTAGATGAAGACAAGGATGTTTTTATTTTTGTTTTTAATAGAGTAGTTACAGAGTTGAAGGGAACCAGACATTCCGTAAGATAGCTCTTGCTTCCCTAGCTGGTTTGGCTCATTGGATAGAGCATCGGCCTGCGAACTGAAAGGTCCCAGATTCTGTTCCCATCAAGGGCACATGCCCGGGTTGTGGGCTCGACCCCCCAGTGGGGAACTTGCAGGAGGCAGCCCATCTATGATTCTCTCTAATCATGGATGTTTCTATTTCTCCCTCTTCCTTCCTCTCTGAAATCAATAAAAATGTATTTGTTTAAAAGATAGCTCTTGCTTTCATTCTCTTTTTTAAAATAAACTGCATTTGTTTTTCATTAGGTCTAACCCTGTCTCTGACTAAAACTCATGGATATTATTGATAGATCATCAATTTGTTCAGTACAAGCCAAGTAATCGAGTCTGCTTCTTCTAAACAGCTAGTTATAATAATCATGAACACAGTACTGAAACATATATTTGCCAATTAAAGAAGTCTGTTTTATACACATTGCAAAAGAGGATAACCATATGGCAAATGAATGTATGAAAAGGTGACTTCATAAGACATAATGGTGATGTAAATTTAAACTGCACTGCAATATCATGACACATTCATGAGGATGTTTAAAATGAAATAATGGACTATAGAAAATGTGGGCAGAATTGCAGCAACTGCAACTCATATCTACACCTAGTAAAATTAAAAATTGCTTCAATAAGCTTGGAAAACTTTTCAGCAGTGCCTGTAAATTCTAAACATATGTATAACCAATGATACCATCAATTTTATTCCTAGGTATGTACCAAACAGAAATGCATACATATTTTCATCAAAAACATGTATTAGGAAATTCAATAATACTGAATGTCAACTGTAACTGAAAAATACAATTAAAAAAGAAAAATATTTTAAAATAAATGAATAAAATTGTGCAGCCATTTTGAAAAAAAATAAAGTTCACATCAGTTTTATTCAAAAGTTCCAAACTGGAAACTATTGGAATGCTCACCAACAGTAGAATGGATGAATATGTTGTGGTATGTTCATACTGCAGGCTACCAATAGGAGAGAGAACTAACAATCTATGGCTATTCATGGAATATATTAGAATCTCACAAACATAATGTTGAGCAAAAGAAGGCAGACACAAAGAATATACCCTGTAAGTTTGCATTTATATAAAGGACAAAGTTAGTTTACTCGACACTGTAAAACATCAATCAGCATAGTAATTTCCCTATGACTAGAATGATGCACAGGTGGAACACATAGTTATAGCTAAGAGAAAAGTGGTACAACCAGGTACTGGTAATGTTCTGTGTTTTTTGCCCTAACATTGGTTACTTGGGTATATTTATACTGTGAAAATTGAGTGAGCTGTATGCATGTAATGTGTACACTTTTGTATTTTTCATATTTTAATACAAAGTTATTTTTAAAAAGAATTTTGTTGCATGGAACAGTGCGGAATCTCAGAGGGAAGGCAGGGGAGGGTGGATGGGTGGAAGATAATCAACTAAAGAACTTGAATGCATATATGCATAACCCATGGACACAGACAGTATGGTGCTGAAGGCCTGGGGTTGGTGGTAGGGATGAGGGGTGGGGGGGCCTGGAGAGGGTCAATGGGGGAAAAAGGGGACATATGTTATACTTTCAACAATAAAGAATTATTAAATACTGAAAAAAATAAAAAGAATTAGTTTTAAAACCAGTAGAAAAAAGTCTAACTCCCACATAAATGATACATTGCTAAAAATTATTACTAAAAATTGATAAACTATTGGCAGATATTTGTGAAAGTCAAGTATTTTATCATATTAAAATACTAGAGACCCAGTGCATGAATTCACTTGGCCTGGCCAGTGATCAAGGCCTATTAGGGGGCCAGCTGGCCAGGGGGAGGGACCCCAGGAGGTTGGCTGGCCTGGGGGAGAAACTGTGGGAGGTTGGCCAGCTGTCCCCCCTAATTGGGGCCCGGTGGGAGGGACCTTAGAAGGTTGGCCAGCCGGCCCCCTAATCGGGGCCAATGGGGGGGCAAGCCAGGAGGGGCTGTGGGAGGTTGGCCAGCTGCCCCCCTCCCAATCAGGGCCAATCCAGGGGGATTGGCGGGGGGTATGAGCTGAAGGAGGTTGGCTGTGGGAGCGCTTTGACCACCAGGGAGCAGCTCTTGCATTGAGTGTCTGCCTTCTGGTGGTTAGTACGCTTCATAGCGACGGTCATTCTGGTCATTTGGTCGTAATAGTCGCTTAGGTTTTTATATATATAGATTGGGGAGTGAATATTCCTTTGAAATGGATATGAAAAGGCAGGGTTTATTTATTTTAAAAGGTGTTTTCAGGAAATAAATGGGGTTCTCTTTTTGAAACATAGTTTAATATAATTTAATATAGAATAGGAAGTAGATAATTAAGACAATCATGTCTTTTACTTTTTAGCATCAATCGAAACTTTGTTCAATTCTTTTGTGAAATGATAATAGCTAGCATTTTTCCAGGCTTTATTATGTACCAGGCACTCTTGGTGGCATTTTGTATGAGCTAATTAACTTAATCCTCAAAAGAAATGGGTGCTATTGTCCTGGCCAGTTTGCAGGTGAGGAAACCAAGGCACAGAGATTATTGACAGCTTGCTCAATTCCTGACAGTGATAGTGTTGGAAATTGTACCTTCTCTTAATCACTACCATTATCATTCACTCTAACTTTGCATTATTCTCTCTACACTACATTTAGCAAAAATCACACTTTTATATTGGGTTTGGATGTTGTCTTTATTGACTCAATACTCTTTAAACAGCAGGCTGTAAACTAGAGACTTAGTAGCAGTTCAGCAAAAATTTCAAGTGCACTGTTTTCCCAGGCAGAGTATGTTCCTCTTGGTTCTGTACATCACTCTGTTCTGTTTTTTCTTTTTTCCTATAAGAGATCTAAGGGAATTATTATCTTTCTGTTAAATGAAGAGAACATGATTCAATTACACCTTTCAGAAAAAAATGTTGATATTTCAACATTTTGAAAACTTAAGAATAGCCCTCACCAGTGTAGCTCAGTTGGTTGAGAATCATCCAGTACACCAAAAGATAAGCCTGTTTGATCCCCAGTCAGGGCACATACTCAGGTTTCACTCCTTGGTTGGGGTGTGCAAGACACAGACATAGTAGGTGTATCTCTCTCTCTCCTCTCTCTCTCTCTCAAAAAATATTAAAACATACAGTAAAACAAGAAAACTTAAGAATAGTGCGATGGAGGGTGTGCTAAAATGATGTAAATACTGTTGTGGCTTTCTGAACTAATTCTACCCTGAGAAGAACAATTCCTGAAGTTATAAAGGAATATATAAAAATATTATAGATGATGCTAATATCTACATACCCAAACTCAATTTGTGTGAGTATATGTATGTATGGTGTGTATATATTTAGCAAATATTAGAATAATGTTATAACATGGGAAAATTAGATGATACAGCAGGTACTAGTGTGAGAGTATAATATTGCATAATGTAGGCAATAACTTAAAATGGAATATTAAATATCATTTAATAAATAAATATTTAATACATAAAATTTTTATTTTCAAATATATGTTATTGATTTCAGAGAGGAAGGGAGAGGGAGATAGAAACATCAATGATGACAGCGAATCATTGATCAGCTGCCTCCTGCACACCCGCTACTGGGGATCAAGCCTACAACCCCGGGCATGTGCCCTGACTGGGAATTGAGCTGTGACCTCCTGGTTCATAGATCAATGCTCAACCACTAAGTCAGGCCAGCTGGGCTTTTCCCCTCTGTCTTTATTCTCATGTTTGCCTTTTTCACGTGTATAGATTGAAAGAAAGGGCTTCAGGATGGTAGAGTCACATGCTGGAAGGCTCCCAGCTCCCTAGTCATTGCTAAGAAGGGTCATATTCGTTGCTAAGAGGAAAGCTATACAACCAGGAGCATCAGCCTTGGCCATCATATGAGTAAGAAGCAAACTTTCATTGTGAGCCACAGAGATTTCAGGTTCATTTGTCAGTAGTTTAGTCTACCTGATTTATAACCTCTGACCCTTTCAAAGGCAAGGAAAAACATTTTCTTCTTTTTGCTTTCCTCTTTCATAACTCGGGTATACAAAATTTTATTGATCATGATTCTTGGTTAATAGTCTTTCTTATTGTTCTATGTGCAGCCCAGTTTTATTCACATACGTATTTAGTTAGCTGTTTTCCCATGAGGTTATAAATGCTTAAGAAGGCGCCACCAAAAACAAAAGCAAGCGTCTTGATAATAACCATATCGAACATATGATATGGGACCCCTGTCAATCAATCCATCTGCCTCCCTTCACTTAAGGAAACCATCATCATGAATTTCATGTGCATTATTCCTTTGACTTCTTTTTTGTTTATAAAGTTTTATCACACCTTTAGTATTCTTAAAAATATACATTTTAAATTTCAATTGTTTTAACTTTATAAAAGGGTATCAGTTTCAGTTCTGGATAAAATGAAATAAGCACAATTTACTCTTTCTCTTCCACTCAATACAACTTTAAAACATGGACAAAATGTATGAGCAAATATTTGAAAACCCCGAAACAGAAACAGTAGTAGGCAGATTAGCAATGAGCACCAGAATTTGAAGTATGACTGGATTTTTATTGAGCTTATCATTCCCTTCTCCCCCTCTCCCCTTTGATATCTCCCAACCTGAAGTCAACACACCAGAAACATGGAAATTAACTCAGACAGAGGGAGCTGAAGGAGAAGCCCTCTACCCCTGGCTTCAAGATTGGGAAAAGGAATGCCTAATGTTCAGAGTATGGAAATTGCCCCCCAATCTTTGTCTGCTTTCTCTGTTCTCTTGTGGCCCAGGCCCTAAGCAATCCAGTGGTGATGATAAAGGTGGCAGCTGCAGTGGTTGGAACCAGCAAGAATTAAAACTCTGAGAGAACTTTGTTCTATTGAGCTGCAGGCCCAAGACGGTAGGACAAACTCACACTGCTTTGTTTTGTTTTGTGTGTGTTTTCTTTCACTCTCTGTTCTCTTCCACTGGAGTCAGGACATGAGTGTAATCTCAGAAGTCCACAACAGAGCATGCCAGTGTGGGCTAATCAGAGCCTTAAGCCAGGGAACCAGAAAGAATGGGGGCAGAGAAAAGTAAAGTACTAGGAAGATTGCAAGGAACAGGAATCCAGGAAAGAGACCCCATAAATGTGTTGATGAACTCCAGGGCTCACCCTCAAGTTACACATATGGGGACCAGATTCTATTTTTTTTTATCTGTAATTGTATCCTCCATTCGGATCATAATATACTTTATTGACTTTCCAGTTGTATTTTTGCTATTCTTTTTTTAAGTTAAAGTTTTTCTAGCTTTATGGAGATCATTGACATTAAAATTATCTAAGTTTAAGGTGTACGATGCACTGATTTGATACACTTAGATACAGGGCTGGGCAAAAGTAGGTTTATAGTTATTCGCATAGAAGAAGGCATGCAGGTTATGATTATTATAATAGCTCTTTAACTCTGTGTTTAGCATGCACAACTCTAAACCTACTTTTGCACCACCACCATTTTTTTTCTGTGTTGTGAAATGATTTCCACCATAGTGTTAGCTAAACCCTCCATTCTGACACATAATTACTATTTATGTACTTTTTTGTGTGTGGTGAGAACATTTAAAATGTAATCTCTCAGCAACTTTCAAGTATATTATACAGTGCTGTTAACTATAATTACCATGCTGTATATTAGATGCCCAGAATTTGTTACTCTTATAACTGAATTCAGCTTTTTTTGATTACATATGTAAGTAATATCACACAGTAATCCTCTGTCTCTGTCTGTAAATACCCCGTCTTTACTCGTTTATCTATTGATGGACACTTAGGTTGTTTCCATTATCTTGGTCATTGTGAATAATACTGCAGTAAACATGGGGGTGCAGATATCACTTCAAGATCCTGTTTCCTGTTATCTATTGTCTTCTACTTTCTTCGGGTTTATTCAGCCAATCATATTCTAACATCTTACAGGTAAGGTGGATACATAAGCCATTAATTTTGAGGCTTTAAAAAATACTAGTGTTCGAGGCTATAAATCTCTCTCAGAGTTCTTTTACTGTGTCTGATAGCTAGTCTTTTCTCTGTAATTCTGTATTTTTTATTTCAAATTGCACTGTGATTTTTTGTTTAATCTAACAGTTATTTAGTTATGTGTGCGTGTTTTTTTAAAAAAATATATTTTATTGATTTTTTACAGAGAGGAAGGGAGAGAGATAGAGAGTTAGAAACATCGATGAGAGAGAAACATCCATCAGCTGCCTCCTACACATCTCCTACTGGGGATGTGCCCGCAACCCAGGTACATGCCCTTGACCGGAATCGAACCTGGGACCTTTCAGTCCGCAGGCCGACGCTCTATCCACTGAGCCAAACCGGTTTCGGCATGTGTGCGTGTTTTAAATTTCCATATATTCAGAGATATTTTAAAGTTTTAAAATTACCATCTAACATAATTGTATTATGGTTCGATATTATGAGATATAAAATTAATTTGAGGATTTCTTTATTGACTGGTATGTTATCAACTTTTAATAATTGTGCCACATTTATCCATTTAATCAGGTGTGTAAATGGTGTGACTTATCTATATCTTTGCTGAGTGGTTTATTGTATGACCTGTAAATAATCAAGAGAGGTGTGCTGAAATTTCCCATTATGATAGCAGATTTATTAACATAGTACTACCAATTTTTTGCTGTGTATATTTTGAGTCTCTTTTACTGGTGTATGCAAGTGTAAAATTGCTCTAGGTCTTTGATTGATTGAACCTTTTTGTTGTCATGATTCTCTCCACTTCTAACATTGTTTTTGTCTTAAAGTCTATTTTATTTAATATACCTATTAACATTGTTTAGATTAAGGTTTTCCTGATAGGTCTTGTTTTTTCCATGTTTTACTTTCTTTTTTTAAATATATTTTATTGATATTTTACAGAGCGGAAGGGAGAGAGAGAGTTAGAAACATCGATGAGAGAGAAACATTGATCAGCTGCCTCCTGCACATCTCCTGCTGGTTTTGGCTCCATGTTTTATTTTCAACTTTTACATGTCCTAATGCTTTAAATGTTTTTCATGTAAATCCTTTAAGTCTGGATTTGGGCTTTTTATCTAATTTATTAATCTGTATCTTTGAATTGGTAGTTTTTAATTTATATTCAATGTAGTTAGTAATATCTTCATTATTGTTACTACTGTCTTAATTTCTTATTTCAATGCCTCCCTCTTTTTTACATTTCTTTTTACTCCTGTCTTATTTTCTTAGTTGAAGATAGGTCTTACCCTGAATAAGGCAAGGGCTCTCGCTTCCCTTATCTCTCCCTTCTTCCAACACTCATTATTGTGATCAAACTCATACCCTGGCTTTAACTTAAAATGTGGTCCAAGGACCAGAAGTATCAGCAACACATAGGAACTTACTAGAATTGCAGAACTTTGGGCCTATCACAGACCTACTGAATTAGGATCCACTTGTAAACAAGAGCTCTAGGTGTCACAAGCACAATAAACTTAGAGGATTGCTAAACTAGACTTTAAGCAATTGTTTATTATAGACTAGTGGCCCAGTGCACAAAATTCATGCACATTAAAAGGTAATTAATTAGAGGAAATATTTTAATATTTCTAGTTGCCCTTTCTCTATAATAGAAATGTCAGAGATGAAAGAAAATTAGTAAAACACATATGAAAATCTCCCTCCTGTCAGAGTCTGGGGAGTGCCACAGGACCCAGAGTCAAGTTCCTGCCCACCCGCACACGCCTCGAAATCACATGAGACCCAGACCTGGCCAGCCCCATACCCGTCAAGCCCCACAGGGCAGGGGGCACGGCCTCAGGTCCCCTGACCCAGAACCAGGTGGGGGGCGCAGCCTCAGGTCCCCCGTCAAACCCCATTGGACAGGGGGCACAGCCTCAGCTCCCCTGGCCCGATGCCAGGTGGGGGTCGTGGCCTCAGGTCCCCTGGTCCTGGCGCCAGGGCTGGGGGCACAGCCTCAGTTCCCCCAGCCCAGCCTCAGGTCCCCGGGCCCTGACACTGGGGCAGGGGCATGGCCTCAGATACCCTGGCCTGGCCTTATATCCCCCAGCCCTGGCGCTGGGGCGGATGCACGGCCTGAGGTCCCCCAGACATGGCACTGGGGCAGGGGGTGCAGTCTCAGGTCCCCTGGCCAGGGTGTGAGGGCGTAACAACCATTTGCATATTAGCTCTTTATTATATAGGATAGTTTCCCTTTTCTTGGATCTTTATTATGTTTTAAACAACCATTACTGAGGTATTTATTTGATAACCTTTACTTCATATGCCTTAGGCAACATCTCAAGATTTGTCTTTCCTTTCCTTTTAAGCCTTTATCTAAAAGTGTTTTAAATGCATCTTTGTGTAGCAAAGCTTTTGAAATATAGTATGCCCGAGAATATTTTTATCATGTTCTCTTATTTAAATGACATCTTGTTGGATATAAAATACTATGTTCAAAGTTATTTTCTGTCAATTCTTTGAAAACACCCCATTTGCATCCAGTATTGTTGGAAAATCTGACATCAGTCTGATTCTTTTTCCTTTGTATGGCATCTGCTCTTTTTCCCCAGTGTTTAGAATTTTGTCTTTGCATCTAAAATTTCACTATAATATGTCTAGGTGTGGATTTTTTAAAAAAAATTACCCTCTTTGGAACTTGTGGGTGCTTTCAATCTGAAGTCTTTAAAATTTTTAAATTTATTCTCCATATGTCTTCAATATTTTTCTTATCTCAACTTTTTTTCTCTTTTTTGCTGAATCCTGTTATTCTGGGCGTTAGGACTTTGTTGTCTATCTTTCATTTATCTTGGAGTATCTTTTCTAATCTCCTTTACTATCCTTCTAACTTCTGGATGATTTCCTCCATCTGGCCTTCAAATTCATCTATTGATTCCTCAATTCAATATTTGCTCTGTTTCAACCATTTTCTCCCACACAATGTATATTTAAAGTCATCTTTATTGTTGAATGTATTACAGATGTCTCCTTTCTTCCCCCATTAAACCCCTCACCCTACAGCTACCTCCTTCCCCAGGCTTTCACCACACTATTATCTGTGTCCATGGGTTATGCATATCTATATATATAAAAGGCTAAGTGACCGACTGTCCATCCATCTGACCATCAGACCAACTGACCGGCCTGTACATATGACGTGAACTGGCAATTTAAAAATATACGTTGACTCACACATGCGTGATAATATAAAGCTCTCACTGGTGCCAATCACATGTGTGTGTTTCAATCTGTTGTCAATCATGAATTTAGTTGACACTTCTATTATAGAGAAAGGGTGAATAGTGATATTAAAATATTTCTTCTAATTAATTTCCTTTCAATGTGCAACAAATCCATACACTGGGCTACTAATATGCATATAAATTCTTTTGTTAATCTCTTCCTACTGTCCCCTCTCCCCTTCCCTCTGACATTCTTCAGTCTATCCCATGCTTCCATATCTCTGGATCTATTGTGGCCATCAGTTTATTTGTTCATTAGACTCCACACATGAGTGAGATCATGTGATACTTATCTTTCTCTGACTGGCTTATTTTGCATAGCATGATACTCTCAGGTCCATACATGCTGTCTCAAAGGGTAAGAGATCCTCTTTTTTTATAGCTGCACGTATTCCGTGGTGTAAATATACCACAAAATTTTTATTCACTCAGCTACTGATGGACACTTGGACTGTTTCCAGATATAAACTATTGTAAATTGTGCTGCTATGAACATGGGGGTGCATATATTCTTTTTGATTGTTGTTATCCTATATAATAAAAGCATAATATGCAAATTGTCCCCTCGGGCAGTCATTTGACCAGGAGTTCGACTGCTCGCTATGTATGACGTGCGCTCACCACCAGGGGGTGGCACAGAACATGGCGATTGTCAGTGATGTGGAGCCGGCAGTGGTCCCGAGAGACCCCAACTGTGCATGAATTCATGCACCAGGCCTCTAGTAGGATATATTCCTGGAAGTAGGGTCACTGGGTCACATGGCAGCTCCATTTTGAATTTTTTGAGGAAGCTCCATATTGTTTTCTGGTGGCACCAGGCCAAGGTGGGTGTGAGCAGGGGACCAATTGCCCCACCGATCACCCCGCAGAGAGTGACCAGTGGTGGAGGCAGGATGTGAGACCACCACTCAGCTCCCAGGTGCTGAGGGAGCCAGATGGGGGGCCTGGCCCTGAGTGATTGTTCCGCAGGTGGGATGGTAAAGCAAGTAAGGGGGCAGTGCCAGATCAAGGCAGGGTGCCAGGT
>NW_006292026.1:617435-625124 GCF_000327345.1 Myotis davidii | reverse complement strand
ATCCCTCATTGTGATTTTAATTTGCATCTCTCATGTGATTAGTGACTGAGCATTTTTTCATATGTCTCTTGGCCATCTGTCCACTTTGGAGAAGTCTCTGTTTATTTGCCCATTTATTAATTGGATTGTTTGTCTTCCTTTTGTTAAGTTGCATGAGTTCCTTATATATTTTGGAAACTAACCCCTTACCAGATGTATCATTGGCAAATATGTTCCCCCATACATTGCCTCTCTTTCCACTTTGTTGATGGTTTCCTTTGCTGTGCAGACGCTTTTTAGTTTGATGTAGCCCCATTTGTTTATTTTCTCCTTTGTTTCCCTTGCCTGAGGAGATGTATCCACAAACATATTGCTATGAAAGATGTCTGAGATTTTGCTGCTGATGGTTTATTTTAGGATTTTTATGGTTTCACGACTTACATTCAAGTCTTTTATCCATTTTGCATTTATTCTTGTGTATGGAGTAAATTGGTGGTTTGGTTTCATTTTTTTTTTCGCGTACCTGTCCAATTTTTCCAACACCATTTATTGAAGAGACTGTCTTTACTCCATTGTATGCTCATGCCTCCTCTGTCAAATATTAATTGAGCATAACGACTTGGTTCAATTTCTGGGTTCTCTGTTCTGTTCCATTGATCTATATGCCTGTTCTTGTGACAATAACTGGCTGCTTTGATTGCAGTGCCTTGGTAGTATACTTTGGTATCCAGTAGTGTGATCCCTCCAATTTTGTTCTTCTTTCTCAAGATTGCTCTGGCTAATCAGGGCCTTTTTTGGTTCCATACACATTTTTGGAACATTTGTTCTAGAACTGTGAAATATGTTGTTGGTATTTTAATAGGGATTGTGTTGAATCTATAGATTGTTTTGGGTAGTATAGACATTTTAATGATGTTAATACTATCAATCCAGGAACACGGTATATTCTTCTACTTACTTATATCTTCCACTCTCTCCTTTTGCAATGTCCTGTAGTTTTTTGAGTATAGGTCTTTTACCTCCATGTTTAAGTTTATTCCTAAATATATAGACAGAATGGACAAATTCCTGGAAAAATTCAACCTTCCAAAACTGAATCAGGAAGAACCAGAAAACCTGAATAGGCTGGTAAAAATTGATGAAATTGAAATAGTAATAATAATTTTTAAAAAAAACAACTTCCAGCAAACAAAAGTGATGATCTGTACAGCTTCACAGGGGAGTTTTTCCAACATTCATAAAGAACTAGCACCTGTCCTCCTCAAACTATTCCAAAAAATCCAAGGGGAAGGAATAACTACAAGCTCTTTTTATGAGGCCAGTATTATCCTAATTCCAAAACCAGATAAAGACACAACAAAAAGAATTACAGGCCAATAACCCTGATGAACATAGATGCTAAAATCATCAACAAAATATTAGCAAATTGGATTCAGCAGTATATTAAAAAAATCATACACCATGACCAAGTGGGAATTATTCCAGGGATGCAAGGATGGCACACTATTCCCAAATCAATATTTGTGATACATCACATAAACAAATTGAAAAACAAAAACCACATGATCATATCAATAGATGCAGAAAAAGCATTCAATAAAATCTAACATCCATTTTTGATAGAAACTCTCAGAAAGTGGGAATAGAGGGATAATACCTCAATATAATAAAGGCCATATTTGACGAACCTACAGCCAACATCGTACTCAACTGGCAAGAACTAAAACTGTTTCCCCTAAGAACAGGAACAAGACAGGGATGTCTGCTTTTACCACTATTACTCAATATAGTACTGGCAATCCTAGACACAGAGATCAAACAAAAAGAAAACATAAAAGGCATCCAAATTAGAAAGGAGGAAGTAAAATTGTCACTATTTGCATATGACATGATATTGTACATAGAAAACCCAAAAGCCTCCACCAAAATGTACTAGATTTAATAAATGAATTCGGCAGTGTAGGCGGATACAAAATTGACACCCAGAAATCGATTGTATTTTTATACACCAATAATTAACTCTCAGAAATAAAAATTAAAAAACAATTTACCATTTCCACCAAAAAATAAGATACTTAGGAATAAACTTATTTCACACATATTTTAAAGATAACTAAAAATCCTTATTTTGCTTGTTCTGATACTTTTTGCTTCTACTGGAATCTGTAATCCAGAATGTTTTCCTTTTTAAATATATATATTTTTTTATTGATTTAAGTGAGGAAGGGAGAGAGAAACAGAAACATCAATGATGAGAGAGAATCATTAGTCGGCTGCCTCCTTCATGCCCCACACTGGAGATCAAGACCGCAACCCAGGCATATGCCTCAACCGGGAATTGAACCATGATCTCATAGTCCATAGATTGATGCTCAACCACTGAGCCAAGTCAGTTGGGCTATGTTTTGGCTTGTGAGCCCATGCCCTACCCACTCTAGGGTACTGGCTACTCTGTTAGGCAATACATAGGAGAAAGCCATCACCCAATTCATTCAGCCCCAATGAGTGCAGTAGGGAGGAAGGAATGAGCCCTAAGGTGGAAAGCAATAGGCATCCCAAAACTGCAGCCAAGGCCAATTTCTCATTGCTCCTTTAGGTCATGGCTTCAATTTGCATTTCCTCTGCTCCCTCAGGAAAAAGGTAACATTAGGAGGAGACAATCCTCATGTTGTAAACTTTCATCCTTTTACAGGACCAAAAGTAAGTCCCAGCAGGTCAAGTCTCTTGTAATTTTGCTCAGTATTCCAAGAACACAGGGCTTCTGAACAGTGTTCATTTTTATTACTGAGAACTGCAAAAATTCTAGGCAAAAATGGTGGCATCCAAACCCCTGCAGTAAGAGACTTGAGCAAGCTTTAGCATAGTTCCTGGCCACCTAAGGCCACTTCCCTGGGATGACTCAGTCCCAGCTTGAATTTCTATCTGGAAAAGCTCAGGGCTGCCAAAAGGATTTACCCAGCCAACACCTGATAATGGACTCTGACCTCCCTTTTTTAAAGCATTTGTTTAAAAAATGTGTTTGTATCTCTTACAACCCAATAATGTCTTTCTCAAGGCCCTAAAAGCCATTCCTTTGAAATGTAATCACCAAGAAGGATAAGGGCCTCTGTCTCCTGGTTTCTATGGGAGGGTAGAAGCCTAACTGTGATAAATGCCTGTTAGCAGACATGGTGACCTAAGAGAATTTACAGTGACCAAGCCTCTTCCCTGCTTTTTGTAATTTTTCACTTCCCAGACTCTGCTCTAGCCTCCTCCGTACCCCCATCTTCCCCCTTTAAAACACTCTCCTCTGAGCAAATCAGGAATTGAGCTCATCTCTGTATCCTACTGCAGTAGTTATTGAATATAATTTGTTTTGACTGCTTTAACTAATATCCAGTTCTGTTTATCTTTGGCAATATTTCAACCCAAGCTCTGAATTGCTAAAGACAAGAAGGCACAAGGCAAGAAGAACAAAGAAGAACCAAGGGTAGTATTCTTACAGCACGCACAGGCACATGCACAGGCTATCATGTGGCTTCCTGCCCCAGGCCAAATCTCAACTCCTTGCACCCCCATACCAGTTTAGAAAAGTCTACTCCCCTAGCTTTCACCACAGAGTGTTCTCACATGTTTTTTGAAGATTTCCCCTTAGGCTGCTGCAGCTGTTTGGCGACGTAGCAGGAGTGCCCCTTCAGAGTCTTACTGAAACAGAAACCTGATGAAAGAAAATTTTCACCTGCCCCTCTTTCTGGTCCCAGCCTGTCAACCCCTTCTTAGCTTTCTCTTCCTTCAGATCATTTTTCTCCCTTCTCTGTCTAAAAGCCACCATCTCCAATTGTCTCTGAATTTCTTTTTTTAAATTGATCTGTAATTGACATATGGCATTATACTAGTTTCTGGTGTACAATGATTCCATATTTCTATATATTGTGAAATGCTCACTACAATAAGTCTAGTTAACATCTGTCTACACATATAGTTACAAAATTTTTTTCTTGTGATGAGAATTCAAGATCTACACTCTTGGCAACTTTCAAATATGCAACACAATACTATTAATTATAGTCCTCATATCATATATCACATTCTGGTGATTTATTTATTTTATAATTAGAAGTTTATATATTTTTACTTCTTTCACCCATTTTGCCACCACCACAACCACTTCCCCAGCCTCTGGCAACCACTAATCTGTTCCCTGTAACTATGACCTGCAACAGGCAGGCAGGAAGTGTCGATCACTTTGCATGTATTTCTTTTTGTTGTTTTTTAAAATATGTTTTTATTGATAAAAATGTTTTTATTGATTTTAGAGAGCAAGGAAGGGAGAGAAAGAGAGAAAGAGAAACGCCTCCTGCATGTTCCCTACTGGAGACTGAGCCTGCAACCCGGACACGTGCCCTGACTGGGAACAAACCAGTGACCTCTTTGTTCATGGGTCAATGCTCAACCACTGAGCAATACCAGCTGGGCTATGAGCTCATTTTTTTTTAAAAAAAAGTTTCATATATAAGTAAGATCATATAGGTGTCATACTCTGACATATATTTTAACTTTTTATTTGGAAGCATTAAGCTCTCAACTAGTAACTTAAACTGTGAGATATCTTATGTTTATATATTCCAAAACATGTTAAAGTGATCTGTTAAATAAAGGCCAATTTACTCCAGATCTCTGACTTTTAGGAGAAAAAAAATAAGTAAATAATTAGCAGGAACTGAATTTTGACTCCATCAAATTTGTAGGTAGGAGTTCTTCTTGTCCTAGAGCAAGCCCTATCCCATCACTCTTCCAAATGTGAATTTGGAGCCTGCTTTTAAAAATCTGGCTTTTTCCTAGCCTATGACATATTTTGAGCCTTTGCCAATGATTATTGCCCCCCACCTCCAGTCAAGTATGAGGAAACATACATCTCTGACCTCCTTCCCTTTTGGGTACTAACCAGTTTCTCTCACCCTCACTATCACTCAGCCCTTAGATAATTATTCTAGATAAAGAAGTTCTTACACCAAAAGAAGTACCTAGAACATTTCTGTTCTAATACTGGCCCAGGGATCAGCAGGATTGACATCAACTGAGAGTGTGTTAGAAAAGCAGAATCTAAGACCAACTCCAATTAAAAAAAGGTACCTCTTTATAACATATCTTGTATTGCTAATAGCTTAAACATTTCTCCAAATTTCTACCAGTAATAGAATCTATTTTAACTTAATCACTTTATGGGGTATTTGATTATCATGCATTATTTGTGAATACCATCTGTGCTAAATTCTATTTAATTTAAATTACCATTAAAATATTAATGAGAACTGCTCCCACTTTAACATAATTTCAAGAAGACATGGTTGTTTGATTGGTACATTGGATTTTGTTTTTCCTTTTCTGTAACTTTGCAAAGTTCTGTAATTTTTCACAAACAAAAAATCATGTTCATTAACTACTTAGAGTTGACTAAAAGTTTTGTACACTTTTATTTATTTATTTATTTTTAATTTTGTTTTATTGCTTAAAGTATTATAAAGAGTAGTACATATGTCTCCTTTTTTCCCCTTGACCTTCCTCCGGCCTCCCCTACCCCCCAGTGTCTTGTGTCCATTGGTTATGCTTATATGCATGATACAGCAAGAATATGTATGAGAATGTTTATACCAGTATTATTTGTAATAGTACATCTGTTGATGGGCACTTAGGCTGTTTCCAAAAGATGACATTCAGAAAGCCAAGACATATAAAAACATGCTCAAAGTCACTAATCATCCGAGAGATGCAAATCAAAACAACAATGAGGTACCATCTCACACCTGTCAGAATGGCTACCATCAACAAATCAACAAATGGCAAGTGCTGGAGAGAATGCAGAGAAAAAGGAACCCTCCTGCACTGCTGGTGGAAATGCAGACTGGTGCAGCCACTATGGAAGACAGTGTGGAGTTTCCTCAAAAAGTTAAAAATGGAACTCCCATTTGACCCAGTGATCCCACTTTTAGGAATATATCCCAAGAAACCAGAAACACCAATCAGAAAGGATATACGCATCCCTATATTAATAGCAGCACAATTTACCATAGCTAAGATTTGATTGTACACTTTTAGCCTACAGTTAACTATAAGTTGAGTTGCTTAGTTTTGGTTTTATATATAAAAATGTCCCTTTGTAACAACTGTTAGTTTTTTCCCCTATTGTATGGAAGCAGTCAGCAGTTTCCTAGAAAAGGAAGCATGACAGCATAGCAACTGAAATCATAGGGCTAATTGACAAATACACAAAGGAGTAAGCATAGAAGGGCAGTAAAGGCAGATGAATCAGGTTGGAGTAGGAAGGGGAGGAGAATGAAGATCAGAAAAGAATGGAGGAGTCTGAAATAAAGGCAAAGGATCAAGAATTCTGATTAAGAGGCATTGGCAAGATGAATGATATTCCTTGCAAACTCCCCTTTCACTTGCAGTGGGAGAAATATGTCCATCTGATATACATTTGTTTTCTTTTTACAATACCATACTGTGACAGACAGAACTCATATTCAGCTGTAGTAACATGTCTACAGGGCCAAATTCTGCCTTGAGATAAGGGATCCAAGTCTGAAATCTTA
Source organism: Myotis davidii (assembly GCF_000327345.1). Taxonomy (NCBI): domain Eukaryota; kingdom Metazoa; phylum Chordata; class Mammalia; order Chiroptera; family Vespertilionidae; genus Myotis; species Myotis davidii. The sequence goes on along the minus strand of NW_006292026.1, from coordinate 618,573 downwards.
GGATTTCACAAGTGTATTTCCCTAATTAATAACTATACAAGTACATATCTTATTCTTTCCAGATATATGGAGATAATTTTCCTGATATGTGGACTATACAATCATTTGAGACTGTTTCTTTGTATAATTCTCATAAAAATATTCAGCATGGAAAGGAAATATATTTCTCTTTTTAAGAGCATGCCCTCTGGAGTCAGACTCCCTAGGTTCAAGTATCAGCCATGGTTTGTTCAGTTGTGTGACTCTATATCCCAGTTCCCTCCTCTGCAAAATAGAGATAATAGAAAAATCTTCGTCTGTGAGTTCAACGTTTTTACATTCTACAAATAAGTAAGATCATATACTACTGGCTTTTTATATCTGGCTTATTTTACTTAGCATAATAATGTCTTTCAGTTGCACCCATGTCAAAAATGGCAATATTTCTTTTTTTAAATCCTCATTTGAGGATGTGGTTTTATTTATTTATTTATTCATTCATTTATTCATTTGAGGGAGGGAGGGAGAGAAAGAAATTTTATGCAAAGCAGGTAATTTTTAATTTTGTTCTTTGTTTGTTTGAGAGAGAGAGATGTGAGAGAGAAACATCAATTGGTTGTCTCCTATATGAGCCCAGACCCTGGATCAAACCCAAAACCTAGGTATGTGCTCTGACAGGAAATCAAACCCTCCACATTTTGGTGTAAAGGACAACTCTCCAATCAACTGAGCCTGGCCAGAGCAAGATTTTCTTCCTTTTATGGCTAATTAATATTCTATTTTTATATATATTGTGCCCCAAAATATATGCACACTTTAACAGCTGATAGCTCAATTTTTACAATAAAATGAATTTTAGTAAACCCTTCTTTTATAATTATTCAAATATACACTGAGTGGCCAGATTATTATGACCACTCCATCAGTACTTCGTTGGGCCACCTTTTGCCTTCAGTACTGCGGTGATTCTTCTTGGCATTGACTCCACGAGATGTTGAAAGGTGATGCGAGGAATCTGACACCATGCCTGATGAATAGCTCTGTCCAGTTCTGTGAGCTTTGATGGTAGTGGAACCAGTTGACTGATGGATCTTTTAACTTCATCCCACAAATGCTCAATTGGATTGAGGTCTGGTGATTGTGGGGGCCAGCTAAGGAG
>NW_006292026.1:613329-617207 GCF_000327345.1 Myotis davidii | reverse complement strand
AGGCTGTTAAATCGCGTTGTTTACCCATATCTTCAGAAAAAAATCACTTCTACTGTCGTGGTAAACAGCCTGCTTCCCTATTTACAATGGTCTGCCCCTCTAGCAACTTCAGCGCAAAATTATAGCTAATTTGCCTACAAACATCAGGTGGTCATAATAATCTGGCCATTCAGTGTATATACCACACACAGATTGTTTTTCATATTATGGCTATTGTAAATAATGTTATAATGAACATGCAGGAGTGTAGATATCTCTGAGATATTGCTGTACCAATTTGCATTCCTACCAACAGTTCACAAGGGTTCCCTTTTATTCACATCCTTGCCAACACTTTCTATCTCGTCTTTTTTATAATTACCATCCTAACAAGTGTGAGTGAGAATTCATTTTAGTTTTGATTTGCATTTCTCTGATGATTTAGTGACTAGAGTTAATAATACTGTATTATGTACTTGAAATTTGCTAAGAGAGTAGATTTTAAGTGCCCTCACCGCATGCAATAAAGGTATCTATGTGAAGTGATGAATGTGTTAATTTGCTAGATCATGCTAATCATTTCACAGTCTATATGTCTATCAAATCGTCATGTTATACTGTTTAAACATATACAACTTTTATTTGTCAGTGGTATCTCAATAAAGCTGGAAAAAAGTGAAGAAAACCCGGCTGCATTGAGATATTGGGAGGATTAGATATAAAGAATTTAGCACAGTGCCTGCATGAATTTCAGTGCATAGTAAATATTTAATATTCAAAACAAATTTTAAAATATGCACATTAGCTTATAAATAAAAAATTATCTCTGAAGACTACAAGAAACTGATGAGGTTGGTTGCATCAGGGAGAGAAGCTAGGTGCTCAGGGAAGGGTGCAGGAGGGAGATATTTCACACCGTATAGTCTTTTATATATTAGGAATTTTAAACCATGTAAATGTGCTGCACATGCAATGAAGCATTCATTAAATAAATAATAAATAAATAAATAAAGCAGAAATAAAAGGCATTCTGCTTCACTTCCACCTTTCCGTTTACAGCTTTAGAAAACTTATACTTAGCGGTTTCTCATGGCATTTTGTTAAGATTTGGTGGCAGTTGGTGTTAAAGCTATCCACAAACATTTAGGAGGCTCGTGATAAATTCTAGACATATGGTGATTAAGGCATGGTCCCCTCTCTCAGAGACCATGAAGCTCACTTATAAAGAGAACACAATCACACCAAGTAAAAGGGTCAATACAAACAAGAGTTTAACTTAGAACTAAACCATAAGGAACATATCCACGTGCTTCAATATTCAAGGATTACAGAGGATTGGTACAGAGCATTTTAGGAGAGGGACTGGAGCTTAAGCAGGGTGATGATGTTATTGTTGGAGGAAGGAAGAGTTTTCCAATGAGAAATAGGGAATATTGTGGTAAAAGGCCAATCAGATGTGAGCATAAGTTACTATGTGAAGCTTCCCCCAAAACCAGTTTTTCTGATTAAAAATAGTGAGGAAAGGAAGAAAAAAGTAGACTAAACAGGCAGGCACCTTTTGCTTGCCACCTTTATTCTTTTCTTCTCCGGGATCCACACAGGATGCCAGGAGGTGGAGCCACTATATTGCCTCTCTTAGGACCAAAGACACATGCTGTGGAGAGGGAGGAGGAAGCTTGGAGGAGCCTCATTCCTTCATTTCCTTGAGTAACTGCACCACCTCTGATTGCTTTCTTTCTACCATCTTGTCATAGGATAAAAGTAAAATATTATTTCACTACACCATTATAGCCTGATTTCTGCTACATGCAGTGAAACACAATCCAAACTTATATGGCTATATATTTTTTCAATCAATGCTGTGTCAACAAACTTTAGTTTTCCAACATTTTCACACATAGAGTTGCCAGATAAACAAATGCAGGATACCCCATTAAATTTGAATTTCAGATAAATAATGAATAACTATTGTAGTATAAGTTCACATCTCATGTAATATTTTGAATATACTTACACTAGAAAATTATGCATTGTTTATCCAAAATTCAAATGTAATTGGCATCCCATCTTTTAGTTTGCAAAATATGGCAACACTAGTTACATGGTCACACAAAACCTGTTCATGGCCAGACCATTACTATTTGCAAGAGAATCTTGGACACATTGCTCACACCAACTGCAAAACAAATGGAAATTCCTTTAGTGAATTAAAAGGGGAAGAATGAGTATTGCTTGTCACAATAGAGAAGTGGAATTTAGTATTCAGTCCTCAGAGAGGAAAATGCAAGAAGCGGGAAATTGTGTGCATATAATACCTCTGTTTATATTTTAATTGTCAAAGAACATTAGTAGTTTCACAACTGAATATACTTTAGTCTATTTTCCACAGTCCCTCATCCAATCATAGTGTCAGTTGTTCAAATAGTTCTGATCACAGTGCAGATGCAATTTTGAGCCCTTTTTCTTTATAGCAATCTTAAAAGCATGTACCATTGCATGCTCTTTCTAAACCTAATTTTTATTGTTGCTGACATTCCATTGAGATGATATTTTATAAATTACTTCACCTTTTCACAATGCTTCATCTGTTTTATTCTTTTAAATATTTTTGTTTTATTTTAACCTTAAAATACTAACAGATAAACATCTTTGTTGCAATGTTTTATTTTTTATTAGTTGGAATGTTGAATTATGTATAAAGGACCATGTATTAGATTTGGAATTACTCTGTCAAATAATAGGATTATTTTTAGTCTTGATACATATTTTTAGTTTTAATAGTCCCTGCTTCCAGGGTTAGCCTTTAGCAAAATTATAAAATTGGGTGACTTTATACTGTCTTTGTTTCTGTAACCTTCTGTTCTGCAGATCATTTATTTCTGGTGTAGTCCAAATTCCTTCCCATTTTCAAGCATCTAGTGCTTTTTCTGCTCCTTTCTCCCATTTATATCCTGCTTTCAAAAATGGATCTAATTTTAATCATTTATGTCACTTTAAAATTAAGTCAATATTTCTTGGCTCCCAGAGAATATTGGGAGAGGTAATGTACCTTAGTTACAGACTTAGTTTAAATATCAGGTTTGTCACTTACTTGCTATGTGAGTTGAAGAAGTACTTTATGTTTCTGAGGCTGGTTTTCTAATCAATAAAATGAAGATACTAGCATCTTCAAGTCAGGGTTATGAGGATAAAATGAGATAATTGCATAAAGATTTTAGTAACTCCTAGGCCAATAGTAAACATTTAATAGATTCTAGATATTATTAGTCATAATTATCATCTTCATTTTAACTCCATTTATAACATAGAATGAAAACGTTATTCCCCCATAAAAGAAAGTCAGGAATTCACCTTAGCTTGACAACATCATACTCCTATTATTTTATTTCAAAATATTTTGATGAATTTTCTTCCTCCACCATTCATTAGAGAATCCTCTGTAATGTCCTTGAAATTATGTAATGTGAATGAATACTCATCAGCTACCGTGCAAAAGGTGGCCACCCATGCCAGACTAAAGTCCTTAAAACATTTTTACTGACAAAAATACCTACATTACTTTAAACATTTAATATTGCATAGAAGATAATTTTTTAAAAAACCTCAACAAACTATAGTAAACATTTTCTCACTTTTACATACAGTGCCAATTGAAATAAAGAAATGGTGACATTACCATGTCTGTCTTGAGTTGTTAAGTATTTGATGGAAATGTAAAAAAAAAAAAATCTTGGGACACATGCACCCATCAATTAACCAATATAAGTAGTAAATACATTTTAACAGTGATGAATTAAAGGAAAAAAATGTTAGCAATTTGGGATATTAAAAAGAATTAATCATGACTATTATAGCCATCAACTCACTCCATCCTTTTGTTAATTTAAAAAAATGGGCTC
>NW_006292026.1:605025-606552 GCF_000327345.1 Myotis davidii | reverse complement strand
CTTCCCGGCCCAAATCCCTGTTTCCTTTTACCTTTCCAGGGGAGTTCTGCTCTTCCCGGCTGCAAACCGTCTCACCAGCTGAGCCCTTTCGCCAACTCGGGTTGGGTGCTATTAGTTTCAGCTGCTCACTCCATTTGCTCCGGGACACGACCTGGGACGCGTCTGCCTATATCGCCGCCATCTTCTTCCCCCGGAGTGTAAATATCTATATAGTTTAAGTTTAAAAAATTTGGCTCTCAAAAGAAATTTCAATCGTACTGTTGATATTTGGCTCTGTTGACTAATGAGTTTGCTGACCACTGCGCCTAGCCGGTTTGGCTTGGTGGATAGAGCATTGGCCTGTGGACTGAAGGGTCTCAGGTTCGATTCCAGCCAAGGACACATGCCTGGGTTGTGGGCTTGAACCCCAATAGGGGGCGTGCAAGAGGCAGCCAATCAATTATTCTCTCTCATCATTGATGTTTCTATCTCTCTCTCTCTCCCTCTCCCTTTCTCTCTGAAATCAATAAAAATATTTTAAAAAATGGGGACTTACTTCTTCAAAATAAATAGTACAAGATGTTGGCATGCAGAAGTTTTCAATTTCAGCAAACATTAATATTTCCCTCAACAACCTTACAGAGTTAAAATGTATCTCTAATCCAAGTTGTCCCCTTTGAAAAGGCAGTAAGGCAAGAGTAGAATGGCAAAAGAAATGCTACTGGTGTGTATATTTAGAGGGCCAGGGGAAAAGAGGGTGAACAAAGGTCGAGAAGAGCACAAAGCTAGACAAAAATGAAAGCATTTTTTAAGTTATGTCTGTATTTCCTACTACAGATATCCAATATCTGGAGGCACAACTTTGTTCTAATAATTTATCTGCAAATGGCAAAGAGGGTGGCAATGCGGGAATAAAAATTGTGTGTATGTTTTTATAGAGATATTTATAACTATTGAATTGAAAATCATTTAGTTACTTCAGTAACAAAAGTTACAACAAAACAAAATTCATCCTTGTTTTCAAAACCTGTGAATAGCAGGCTGCTGTGTGAATCCTTATAAAGGGAAGAAAATTACACATGGCATAAGAGAGATTAATATTTGGTATTTCCTTTTGCTGTCTCCTTTGTTTTGTAATGTTACCTATTGAACACATTCAATAAGGAACACTTAAAAATTCCACTGATTGAAATTTACCAATAGTTATGAGCTCAAAGACATTGAAAGTCTGAAAAATGACTGCTACCCATAACACTGAGGTTTACTACATTGAGCTCCACGTCTATGTACTCTTTCTCAAGCCATCTCCCAGATGTTAGCATTCTTTTGCCACTGGCCTAAACCCTTCATGCCCATTACATTTTTCACCTTATAAACTGCATCTACTTCATGACATTAGCTACCACAAAGAATGTGACCACATTTCTGAAACCTTGCTGGAATTTTCCCCAACAGAATGTGTCCATTTTCTTGTAGCAACTTGAATGTCCCATTTAGAACCCATCATACTCTGTTAGAGTTCTAGTATGCTAAAGGTTAAGTCCTAAT
>NW_006292026.1:594913-605006 GCF_000327345.1 Myotis davidii | reverse complement strand
AAAGAGCAGAAATCTAAGAAATGGGAGTGGGATATTTGAGAATAAGTACTGGAAAAACCTTGAACCCACAGATCTACTCTCCTTTACTCTCATTGCTTCTACTAATAACTAGGGTCGACTCTCAGCATGCCCCAGCTGGCGAGTGCTGTTCCTGCTGTACCAGGAAGATATGTACTGGTAGAAAATGGGGAAACGTGCCTGGGAAAGGATCTTGTATGTGCTGGACTGGAGTTAGGAGCATTGAAATTAAGGCTGGATAGAGATTTTTATTGAGGCATGCTCCTGAATCAGAATTAAACATGCTGCCAATTTTGAAGAGACAATTTTGAAACAGGAGTGAGCCTGGTCAACATGGCTCAGTGGTTGAGCGTTGACCTATGAACCAGGAGGACACTGTTGGATACCCGGTCAGGACACATGCCTGGGTTGCAGGCTCGGTCCCCAGTGTGGGGCATACAGGAGGCAGCCCAGCAATGATTCTCATCATTGATATTTCTATCTCTCTCTCCCTCTCCCTTCCTCTCTGAAGTCAATAAAAATACATTTTTTAAAAATGTGATTGATACATTTCTTTGAAGTTTGGAAATAATAGCCTATAGGAAATAGGTGAGGATGCTGGAAATAACCTTGGAAGAATATTGAGGGCTTATCAAAACGCTTAGAGAAGTGAGCATATTTAAATGGATTCATTATGGAAAGCCCAGGGAATTCTTTAGTACAAGATATTTTGCAAGAAGTTACCCTTAAGTTATACAAACAAGTAGTCCAAAAATCCCATGTCACCTACCTCTGTGCTGATGTTCCTCTCTGTGCTTTCACCTATGACCCTGAGAGGAAGTTAGAGTTTGCCACCCCAAAATATGCCTTTTTGGGATATTGATTATTTTAAGCTGGTTATTTTCAAGAAACAATGGGCTGAAGAACAAAGGTATACCTCCCCTTCACCCGCATAAAGGAATTCAGATAGAAAAACCTGCTTAAAGGAAGTGAGCATCACCTTAGCATCATAATACAAACTTAATGGCAGGCAGGGGGAAACCAAGCAAGTCTGTTTATTAGACACCCTTCAGTGACCCATGGTTTCTATATGGTTAGGCAAGAGTTTGTTTACCAGATGCTCTTTCTCATCTACCTGTGAATTGCCTACTTTCCTTTGAAATCCTAGACCCCTTTCCCCATATCCTTACTCCACAATGGCATATAAGTCTCAATTCCCCAATGTGGCCTCAGGTCCCATATTCTTATGGAACCTCCATATGTACATACATAATAAATTGGATTATTTTCTCCTAGTAATCTGTCTCGTCAACCAGCCAGAAAAACTTAGAAGGGTAGAAGGAAAATTATTTTCCTCCCCTACAATCTCATAAGATACTCCCAATGATGAGCTAACAAAGGAGGAAAAATTCTCTCCTAGTACATGTGTAACTCAATATGTTAGTTTTAGTTGAGATGAACTGCTGCCACATCAAAGCCTCACCAATGGGTGGCCTCAGATTGCAGAGATAATGGTGAAGTTATTCCAGATGTTTGGGTAATACACCTGCTCATCAATTTTTGTGGAAGGATACCAGGCCTCAGCTAAGACTATATGGAGTCATTGGCAGTACTAAGTGGTTTGGCTAGTTGACTAAAGCTTCTGGAAGGAGCAATATGGAAAGAACAGAGACAAAGATGGTGCGGTGTAAAGGTATGTGAATGTATCTGTGGGACTGGGCATAGAGAAGGTATTTGAAACTTTGATTTACATTTCAATGTCTATCAGATATCATTCACCACAGAAAAGGTACAGAGCTATGAAATGAACAGTAATTGTCCAGTGGACATCAGCCAGCTTCTATCCTCAGCTGCCCAGTGAATTCACTATGGTACAATGACCCCCTGAATGATGAAGCCAATATGGTGTGGTTATAGCACCATGAGCCTCTCTTATCCAAACTGATCTAGCTGTTGCCACTTCTGAACATCCAGCCTGTCAACAGCAGAGAACAATGATGGACCCTCAATGTGGTGCCATTTTATTTTATTTTTTAAAATATATTTTATTGATTTTTTTACAGAGTGGAAGGGAGAGGGATAAAGAGTTAGAAACATCAATGAGGGAGAAACATCGATTCAGCTGCCTCCTGTACACTACCTAGTGGGGATGTGCCCACAGCCAAGGTACATACCCTTGACCAGAATCAAACCTGGGACCTTTCAGTCCTCAGGCCGATGCTCTATCCACTGAGCCAAACCAGTTAGGGCTGTGGTGCCATTTTAAGGAAGAACAACCACTTGGTGATAAGTAGATTATATTAGACCCCTGTATTAGTTTCTTATGGCTGCTGTAACAAATTACCACACACTTGGTGGCTTAAAACAACAAAAATGTATGCTCTCACAGTTCTGAAGGCCAGAAGTCTGACATCACTGAGCCAAATTCAAGGTGTTGGCAGGGCTGTGCTCCTTCTGGAGGATCTAGGGGAAAATCCTTTCCTTGTCTCTTCCAGCTTCTGGAATTCCTTGGTCTGTGGCCATAGCACTCCAGTCTGCCTCTGATTCCACTACCTTGTTTTCTATGTGTAAAATACGCCCTTCCCTCTCTCTTTATCACATATAATTGCATTTAGGGCCAAATGAGATAATTCAGAATACTCTCCCCATGTCAAGATTCTTAACTTGAAGGGTTTGGGGAGGTGTGAGCCAGGAACTGTGGATGGAGACCAAATACCTTACAACTCAAAATATCACAACTTTCTTTGGCCAGGAGAAAAGAAGAAATCTGACTACTAAAATATTTTCTTGGTCATCTGCCAGAAGAGGAAGATGGTGGACAAATAAGCAGACCTTTCTTGTACCTCATCCCAGGACAAGACTGGAAATACAACTAAATTGGGGAACATTTACCCGGAATTACTAACTAAGGTCCAGCTCCTGTTGAAAAACTTTATTTTTAATATTTTTAAAGATATGATGACTGGCCACCATCTTGAAGAAGCAGTGCCAGAACAGAGTAGATTGATTTGAGTGGTGCAAGGAGTGAATTACGCCAGATACTCTCAGTGCCCCATTCATATCCCCTTGGCAAAGAGTGTTTGTTTAAGAGTTATGTTTCATATCAAAGGTATAAGAAACATTATTCCATGGTTAAATGCACAAATGACTACCAATCTGCTTTAGTAGTATAACAGATACTCAGGAAATGTTTGTCAAATTAATTAAGGGATGCATAGATGCAATTTTTGTAGTGTGGGTACATTTTTATACAGATGACTTCTATGGTAAAGAGAATTATAAAATGGGTCCCCTTCTCTCTACTCCTTCTCCTCATGCTACTCCTATGATTATGTTAGGTTATATTTCAAAAGGAATTTTGTAGATTGAATTAGTATTATTAATAAGTTGCCATTAAGATAGGGAGATTGGGTGGGCCTAATACACTCACATTAGCCCTTTAAAAGCAGACTTTTCTCTGGCTGATTGCGGTAAAGAAATCAGACAGATTTAAAATGTGAGAGATTGCCCTAACTGGTTTTGCTCAGTGGATAGAGCATTGGCCTGTGGACTGAAGTGTCACAGGTTCACTTCTGGTCAAGGGCATGTACCTTGGTTGTGAGCCCAAGCCCCAGTAGGGGGCATGCAAGAGGCAGCTGATCAATGTTCCTCTCTCATCAATGTTTCTAACTCTGTCCCTCTCCCTTCCTCTCTGTAAAATCAATAAAATGTATTTTAAAAAATAAAATAAAATGTGAGAGATTAACCAAGGAACTTATATGCATATCTGCATAACCCATAGACAGACAATAGTGCAGTGAAGGCCTGGGGGGGATCAATGGGGGGCAAAAGAGAGAAATCTGTAATACTTTCAACAATAAATTAAAATTAAAAAGATAAAAATGGAACTACCTTATGACCTAGCAAAACAAACAAGCAAACAAAAATGTGAGGGGAGTTCTCTGTTCTTGACTTTTAGATGGAGGTGGCAACAGGGCAAGGACCCAAGAGGAGCCTCTGGTTGCTGGGAGCAATCCCTGGCCGACAGCCAGCAAGAAAATGAGGACTTCAATCTTATAACCTTAAGGAATTATATTCTACTAATAACTGGAATGTTGCTAGAAGTGGATTCTTTCCCAGAGATTCCAGAAAAGAGCCTGGCCTTGATTTTGGCCTTCTGACACCCCCAGCAGAAGAGTGTACTAGGACTTCTGATGTTCAGAACTGTGAAGTAAGAAATTTGTGTCATCTCAAGACATTAAGTTTGCAGTAGTGTGTTATGCAGCTGGTATAGAAAACTGGTATGACTTCTGAACCGATAAGCCCATGGGCACAGACAATAGGGTGATGAAAGCCTGGGGTGGGGGTGGGGGGCAGACTGGAGAGGCCAATGGGGGAAAGGAGGACATCTGTAATACTTTCAACAATAAAGATTTAAAAACAAACAAAAAAACAAAAAACGTGTAAGCCTAGTCCAGATCTAGGTTTGAGGTTCAGTCTTGAATATACCACTGGATGCCAGACTTATTGAGAATATTTTACCGTCATCTAAAATTCAGTATGTATAAAGCAATATCTGTACTTTTCTATGACCTAACTCATCCTGAGACCCAGTCTTCTGGAAATTCCTAAGTGACCTCATTCTTTTCAGTAAGTATGGCTCAAAACCTCTGAACTTTCACCCAATTCCAGCTGGCTTTTTAATTTATTGTAGTGTTGTCAAACTCCAATCTTCTATCACCAACATTTTTGCTACATATGCAAATGAACTGCATTGCTATTTCCTTCATATTTTTCTTAAGTCATTCTTTTAATTTAATAAGTGTATTATAAAAGTTAAGAATATATCACTACTATAAGTGGCAAACTGGTATTATTGACCATAAATAGAGGGTAATTGTAAAAATAAATACAATAAAAAAATTATATTTCAGCTAGATACTGCTAGCTTCTGAAGGCTCTGAACATAAGGCTTGCTCACTCTTTGTTTAAAAAAGGAGATTAGCAAATGTTAGAGAGGTGTTAAGTCAAAATAGCTCAAATAGCTCAAATTGAGAATTTCTTCTTGACATAATTAGAGGGATTGGAAGAGATTTAAAATGGAAATAGCATTTTTCCTATGTGATAGTTTATTCTTTAATGACTTTTCCACTGCAATTTAAATTATCTTAAATACCACCCCAAATCATCTTGGATACCTTGTGCCAAGAGTCCCACACTTGGCAAAACATTCTTATAGTGATTTAAAAATTAGCTTGGGAGGGGCAGGTGTGGTGTGGAGGGGGTCAATGGAAAAAAAAACAAAAATAGGGCAGCCACTATGGAAGACAGTATGGAGTTTCCTCAAAAAGCTACAAATGGAACTCCCATTTGACCCTGTGATCCCACTTCTAGGAATATATCCCAAGAAACCAGAAACACCAATCAGAAAGGATATATGCACCCCTATGTTCATAGCAGCACAATCACCATAGCTAAAGGATTTGTATGCATGCATATAAGCCTAACCAATGGACATAAGACACTGGGGGATGGGGGAGGCTAGGGGACTGTCTTGGGCAGGGGGAAAAAATGGACACATATGTAATACCCTTTGTAATAAATAATAAAATAAAATAAAAAAAGGGGGACATCTATAATACTTTCAGCAATAAAGAAAAAATAAAATAAAATGCTTTCCATGAAAAAAAAAATCGCTTTCCATCAAAGAGAACTGTGTAACCTTGGACATGTACTGAGTAAATGTACAAGACAAGTCATTATTGGTGTCATTGTCAATACCATCATCATTATCTCCACTCTCCTCCATGTTTGTTTATTTTTTTAATCCTCATCCGAGGATATTTTTCCATAGATTTTTAGGGAGACTGGAAGAGAGAGGGAAAGACAGACAGAAATATAGGTGTGAGAGAAACACATTGATGGGTTGCCTTCTGCATGGGCCCTGGCCAGGGAGGAGCCTGCAACCGAGGTATGTGCCCTTGACCAGAATCAAACCCAGGACCCTTCAGTCCACAGGCCGATGCTCTATCCACTGAGCCAAACTGCCTAGAGCTCCTCCATAATCTTTATGTCAAAAAAAATTTTACCATCTATAGAACATAGTGGTTTCTCTCTTAAAACTATTGGTCCTCCTCATTTATCTTCCAAAGCCTCATTTGGATGATCATTTAATCTTCCTATTCGATAATGTTGCCCAGTAATTCTCCATATTACTACTAGCTATCCTTCTAAAATGCATGTTTGATTATTTCCATTCCCTGAATAGCGTAAGATCAGAGTGTTATATTGGGAATATCATAATCTGTTGAGTAAGGTAGATTCTTTTGCATTACCTCTAGTAACTTCCAAGGATATCAGCATGTTTTACTCTCTCGTAGGCCATTTATCATCATGTGTGAATTTTATTTCTTATTTTTTGGTGGTTGTGTTTAAAGTCAATCTCATTTAACTAGAAGATAAGCTTGGTGAGTGTGAGTGTGGGTTGTCTTGAGGGCCACTTTATCTGTAGCATCTAGATAACACCTGTCACATACTAGATTCTCAGTGACAATGAACAAGTTACTGGTTTAACTTTCCCAACTTTGGTTTCATAACCTTCAAAATGAAGATAATAATGCCCACGTAACAGAGTGGTTGCGAGAATTTAATGAGATAACTTATATAAAGGTACTGGTATATCAACACAAGCTATTAGTAGTATATTGTTCTGTTGTTAAAATAAGGCCAATCTTAGATTAGTTTCAAAGGGTTCTAGATTTATGTCATCAAATTTTCTTTATATTTCTCAACCCATTTTTTGGGGTGTTTTAAATATATTTTATTGATTTTTTACAGAGAGGAAGGGAGAGGGATAGAGAGTTAGAAACATCAATGAGAGAGAAACATTGATCAGCTGCCTCCTGCACACCCCCTACTGGGGATGTGCCTGCAACCAAGGTACATGCCCTTGACTGAAATCAAACCTGGGACCCTTCAGTCCGTAGGCCGACAGTCTATCCACTGAACTAAACCAGTTAGGGTTCTCGACCCAGTTTTCACATTAACTTAAATCTCCAGCTCTCATTGTAATATTTATTTATTTATTGAGTGTTTGTCTTAGCAGTTTAGGGTATACAAAAGAAAAAGACCTGGTTCCTGCCCTCATAGAGATGTAAGATAGACTTATAAAGGGGGAAAAATCATGTGATAATAGCCATAATGAAATAATGTACAACATTAATGCAAATATTAGAGAAACAGTGTCCTGGCTACCTGGCTAGAAATGGGCAGGGCATAGAGGAAGCAGGAGAGGAACAAAATGTGTAAGCCACTGCTCATCATTCCTGCAATGCTCTTACCACAGCTCCATAACTTGGGCTTTTCCTATCCTCTGGGATGCCTTTGCACCACTACTTAAATGTCATTTTTTACATGAAATTTCCCAGAGTCTCCCTATCAGAATTTATGCTGACCTTTCCTTTACTCCTCTACTCATTAGCTCATATGTCTTTGATGCACTTTTCCAAGACTCTAGGCTCTCATATTTAATTTTACATTTTTTTTTGTCCATTTCACAAAATTGCAAGTTTCCAAAGCATGGTGAATGTTTTCGGTTTGTTTATCTATAGACTTCATGGTTATTCAGGGAATGATTTTGCTAAAACTAGACCTGCTTTTCTAATGTCTACAGGTCCAAAATCCATCCCTTTGGTTTAATTCAAATATTGGAATTTTTGCCTCAAAGTACATATATTCTTTTAAAATATTAATTTTATGGAAGTAGCCATATATAACTTTTAAAAATATTTTTATTGATTTCAGAGAGGAAAGGAGAGACATAAACATCAGTAATGAGAGAGAATCATTGATTGACTACTTCCTATACACCCCGTACTGGGGATCATGCCTGCAACCTGGGAATGTGCCCTGACTGGGAATTGAACTGTGACCTCCTAGTTCATAAGTCGATACTCATACACTGAGCCATGCCTGTCAAGCTGTTCTGCACTTTAAATCTTCTTTCTAACATGTTATTTAAAAAGTTTTATAGGTCCCCACCAGTGTGGGGCATGCGGGAGGCAGTTGATCAATGATTCTCTCTCATCATTGATGTTTCTATTACTCTCTCCCTCTCCCTTCCTCTCTGAAATCAATGAAAATATATTTCAAAAAAAAAAAAGCAGAACAAGTGAATAGGCACAATCCAGTGCAAGCTCTAAATTGGCAATTGAGTTTAAATGAGACTGAATATGAGATGAAGAATAAATGTGGAAAAACTAGAAATGAGTAAAAAATGGTTGTGGTAAAATTACCAGCTGTTATTTATAGTGTGTGCCAAGTATAAATATGTCCTTGCAAAGCTTCAAGAGATGAGTCATCAGTTATTTCAAGACAAATTTCTGACTTGCTTTATATTATTTAAGGTTATTTTATGGAGATAGTATTAAAAATCCTGTGTATAGAGGGACAGATGTATGGAAGGACATTATGAAATGACCAGTGGGTTTCACCTAAGGGTCTAAATTTGTAGTAACCAAACTTTTGTGGTTTCTGAAAACTATGTAATTTTTCTGAAATATTATGGAAAAAATATATTTGAGTTTATAGTAATCATAGCACCTCATAGCTCAACACCATTTAGCAGGCTAATTAATTGCAGAGAGATGCTGGTTTGTAGCTTTTCAAAGGTCAGATGAAAGCAAGGGCTTTCTGTTTTAAATACACAGATTGCAGCCACTATACATACTGGGATAGGCAAAAGTAGGTTTACAGTTGTGAGTATGTGAAACACAGAATTTCTTTTTTTATTATTAAAAAATAATCTGCATGTATTTTATTCCATATAAACAACTGTAAACCTCCTTTGCCCACCGCTGTACTTTGTTTTGTTGTTGCTATTTCTTTTGTCCCTAATGGTGATCGCACAAATTTAATATGGGAATCACAGGAGGCATGAACTCTTATTCAACATAGTACTGGAAGTCCTAGTCATAGGGATCAGACAAGAAGAAAACATAAAAGGCATCTAAATTGGGAAGGAGGAAGTAAAACTGTCATTATTCACAGATGACATGATATTGAACATGGAAAACCCTAAACACTTCCCAAAAAAACTACTAGATTTAATAAATGAATTTGGCAATGTAATAGGATATAAAATTCACACCCAGAAGTCCATGGCATTTTTATATACTAGTAACAAACTCTCAGAAATAGAAACTAGAAACACAATCCCATTTACCATTGCAACAACAACAAAAAATAAGATACTTAGGAATAACCATAACCAAGGAGGTAAAAGACCTGTAGTCAGAAAACTCCAGGTCACTGAATAGAGGAAAGTATTAACAAGTGGAAGAATATACCGTGTTCATGGATTGGTAGAATCAACATAATTTTAATGTCCATACTAGCCAAAGCAACCTATAGATTCAGTGCAATCCCTATTAAAATACCAATGGCATATTTCACAGATCTAGAACAAACACTCCAAAAATTTATATGGAACCAAAAAAGACCCCGAATAGCGGCAGCAATCTTAAGAGGAACAAAGTTGGAGGAATCACAATACCAGATATCAAGTTATACTACAAAGCCACTGTAATCAAAACAGCCTACGTACAGGCACAAAAACATACAGATCAATGAAACAGAATGGAGACCCCAGAAATCGACCCAAGTCATTATGCTCAATTAATATTTGACAAAGGATGCAAAAGCATACAATGGAGTAAAGACAGTCTCTTCAATAAATGGTGCTGGGAAAACTGGACAGGTACATGCACAAGAATGAAACTGGACCACCAACTTACACCATACAAAAGAATAAACTCCAAATGGACAAAAGACCCAAATGTAAGTCGTGAAACCATAAAAATCTCAGAAGAAGCCACAGGCAACAAAATCTCAAACATCTCTTATAGCAAAATGTTTACTGATACATCTCCTGGGCAAAGGAAACAAAGGAGAAAATAAACAAATGGGACTCCATCAAACTGAAAAGCTTCTGCACAGCAAAGGAAACCATCAACAAAGTGAAAAGAGAGCCCAATGCTTGGGAGAACATATTTGCCAATGATACATCTGATAAAGGGTTAAGTTAAAAAATATATGAGATGCTTGCTTTGGCAGCACG
>NW_006292026.1:588363-594590 GCF_000327345.1 Myotis davidii | reverse complement strand
AAATGGGCAAAGGACCTAAACAGACATTTCTCCCAAGTGAGTATACAGAAGCCAAGAGACAGATGAAAAAATGCTCCAAGTCACTAATCATCCAAGAGATTCAAATTGAAACAACAATGAGCTATCACCTCACACCTGTCAGAATGGCTATCATCAAAAAATTAACAAACAACAAGTGTTGGTGAGGATATGGATAAAATGGAACCCGACAGCAAAGGAAACCATCAACAAAGTGAAAAGAGAGCCCAATGCTTGGGAGAACATATTTGCCAATGATACATCTGATAAAGGGTTAAGTTAAAAAATATATGAGATGCTTGCTTTCAAAAAATTAAAAATGGAACTCCTATTTGACTCACTGATCCCACTTCTAGGAATATCTCCTAAGACACCAGAAACACCAACCAGAAAAGATATATGCACCCCTATGTTCATAGCAGCACAATTTACAATAGCTAAGATTTGGAAACAGGCTAAGTGCCCATCAGCAGGTGAATGGATAAAAAAAAAAAAAAAGCCATGCTATGTTTACACAATGAAAAACTATGTGCTGGTAAAAAAGAAGGAACTCTTACCATTTGCAACAGCATGGATGGACCTGGGAAGTATTGTGCTAAGTAAAATAAGCCAGTCAGAGAAAGACAAGTGTCACATGATCTCACTCATATGTGGAATCTAATGAACAGAATAAACTGATGAACAAAATAGATCCAGAAAGATAGAAACATGGAATAGACTGACATATTTCAGAGGGAAGACACAGGGAGGGGAGAGATTACCTGGGGAATTTATATGCATATATGTATAGCCCATGGACACAGACAGGAAGCTTGGGAGGTCTGCAATACTTTCAACAATAAAGATAAATTTTAAAAATAAGGTATACACACCATAACAGATGAAAACTCAATTTTGGAAATAACATATATTCTAATAAACACTGCCTTTATAATAAAACAAAACAAAACTATGGCTTTCTCTCTGACTGGCTCCAGTCTACTAGTTCCAGACTCCGCTGCAGCCAACAGTCCTGTCATCTATCACAACTGTATGCTACATGGGCTGTTGTTCTTGGCTCTGGTGTTCCAGGCTGTGCAGCCCAGCCTGGGTTTCAGGCCTCTATCTTCTGAGGGAACAGACCCTCCTGTACCCAGGAGCTCCTTCTTCACTCTTGGACTTCTGACCTGCCGAACCTAGAAGCTGGGTCAGCTCCTCTCCTGACCTCGCCCTTCCTAACTGTCTCCAGGTGTTTTCTGTCCTTCTTTGATATGTCTCCTCCTCCGCTGGACCTCAGTTGGTAATTCCAGGTGAATGTTCTCCAATTTAGTTGTATTTCCAGTCTGGCCCTGGGACAAGATGCACACTAGGTCTGCCTATTGGGCCGCTGTTTTCTCCCAAATTTCTTTTTCAGTAGTTTACTCTTAATGCTCTTAATTGCATGCTTCATTTACAGAATTTCTGATTGAGTCTTTTTAAAATATATATATTTTATTGGTATTTTACAGAGAGGAAGGGAGAAGGATAGAGAGTTAGAAACATCGATGAGAGAGAAACATCAATCAGCTGCCTCCTGTACACCCCCTACTGGGGATGTGCCCACAACCAAGGTACATGCCCTTGACCAGAATCGAACCTGGGACCCTTCAGTCCACAGGCTGATGCTTTATCCACTGAGCCAAACCAGTCAGGGCCTGATTGGATCTTTTTTAAAGTTTTATTCTCTTTTACAAAGTGCTCATTTTGTTTATTCATTTGTTTTCTGAGTGTATTGAATTGCCTGTCTATAGTTTCTCGAACTACATCCTTGAAACCTGTCATTTATATCACATATTTCCGTGTGTTCCAGCTTGCTTTCTGGGGATTTTTCTTTCATTCTGATCATCCTCATTACCATGGTTATTCATGGTATTTGCTGTTCTCCTATGCCTCTGCATGTATATCTGTCTATATTAATGGACTTCTATAGCAGCTTTCTCTGAAGAGGTCTTGCTACTATTTCCTAGTTGATGGCACTGAATTGCATGGTTTTTACCTCTGTGATCTCCCAGACTTGACCTCCATTGTTCCTTAAGACAGTACAGTCTCAGTGCTTGGAAGTGGGGTTTGCTTTGCCCTCACTGTAATGGCAACCCCTGACCTCAGTGGGTTCCAATCCCAAGCACTCCACTTGGGGTTCAGTCACAGATGGAAACAGCATTTCTACTGCAATAACTCTTGGTTTGCAGATAATTTGCTCTTCATCCTGACACCAGTGGCAATGGGAAGCAAGTTTTGGGAGTCAGTGTTACCACAGGGCTCTGTGGTTTCACTTCTTTGTCTGAGATACCATCGCCTGGCCTGACAGTGGAGAGCTACAGGGGAGAAACCTGTGCTCTATCAGCTATCTGCTGGCTCAGTCACTGTTCACTCCGCTCACCCTACTGGACTGCTCCCCACTGCTCTCTGTTTCTCCTGGCTGAAGGAAGAACCTGCTACTGCTGGCTTCCTCCCCTCTCTAAGCTGAGCCACAAGTTCCTAGATGCAGGGCTGGAACTGCAGGTCTCTCTGGTGTGCCTCTGTATTGAGTAAGGGATTCTTTGTTGAGTTATAGTTGGTTAACTTGTTGAAATTTCAGGGGAAGAGGCCAAGTGGATCTCTCATGCCGCCCTTCCTCTTACATCACTAAAAAATGATTATTCTCAATTATAAAAAGCAAGCCAATAGAATATGCAAGAGACATATGAAAACATGCTCAAAGTCACTAATCATCCGAGAGATGCAAATCAAAACAACAATGAGGTACCATCTCACACCTGTCAGACTGGCTATCATCAACAAATCAACAAACGATAAGTGCTGGAGAGGATGTGGAGAAAAAGGAACACTTGTGCACTGCTGGTGGGAATGCAGACTGGGCAGCCACTATGGTGAACAGTATAGAGTTTCCTCAAAAAACTAAAAATGGAACTCCCATTTGACCCAGTGGTTCCACTTCTAGGAATATATCCCAAGAAATTAGAAACACCAATCAGAAAGGATATATTCACTCCTATGTTCATAGCGGCACAATTCATCCTAGCTAAGATTTGGAAACAGCCTAAGTGCCCATCAGTAGATGAGTGGACATGGTATTCCTTAAGTGTTACCCAGTTAATACACCAAAGGACTTGTATGCATGCATATAAGCATAACCAATGGACATAAGACACTGGGGGATAGGGGAGGCTAGGGGACTGTCTGGGGCAGGGGGAAAAATGGACACATATGTAATACCCTTTGTAGTACTTTAAGCAATAAAAAAAAGAATATGCAGTTTTAATATCTAAACTTCATAGAATGTACACATCTCTCAATATATTTTTATTCAAAGTTTATTCATAAAAATTTTGTTTATACCCATTAAACTCAATGTAACATTAATAATATATACTCCAGAGGGAAAATTTCAAGTTATAATCCAAATATAATTTCTAGAATTTCATAATCTCATGTAGATGTTGCAATGCACACAGAATGTCAACAAATGGGATGTGAGGGATTTGGGGCTTAAACAGGTTTTGTGTGTGGGCCAGCCAATCAATTTTTTGATCCAACTGAATACATACGAAATTTGAAATAAACCTGTTTGTATGTAAGACCTTAGTATTATTCCCAATATTTCCCCTCTTTTTCAGTAGTTTAGGGTTTTTACTGCCATTGGACTTAAGCAAAGGTAATTGGCATTTATTTCTCCTGGAAGATTTTTTTATTCTCCTGTTTTGGGAATAATTGGGGGAGGGAAGAAATGTCATTCCCCCTTGCTTCCTCTAGAATCTCTTACCTAACTCTGATCATTCCTCTGTAGTGTCTCCTCTAAGCACTGATGCTGTCAGCTTCTACTTTATAAAGATGTATTTCTCTGACATATGGCTTTGTAAGTATTGTTTAGTATTTTTCTTATGTGAATGTGTTCTGCTTCCCCAATGAGGCTGTTGGATCCTTGAGGGAATGTGTCTCTACTTTTGCATTCACATACAGTTCTGCAGGTGGTCAGTTTTCAAGAAGCACTGGTGCACTGAATTTTGAGGATTCAAATGCCCAGGAAGCACATATTCATAGAAATCTTAATTTTAGCCAGAGAAAGAATGAAACTACTAAATTTCCAAGCATGGTTTGCAAGCTCTTCCCACCCTTGCATCTAAGATCCTGAGCTTTCCACTAAACAGAATTAGAGTAAAATATTTGTTTGGTTTTTCCCTGATCATTATTTTAGTTGGTTGTAGGAAAGCTCATGGGCATGATGCTTGCCTTAGGGGATGAGCACAGGGAAGACAGGCAAAGAAAATTTTGCGCACTACTTGAGGCCAAATACAAACTGAGAACTAAATATAAAGTTATGGTGTTCAATATATCTTCTTCTCTAAAACCTTCTATTTTGTGTGTGACCGGGTATGGGGGCGGGGGAATAGGGAGGAAGAAAGGATGGAGGAGTGGGTGGAATAGTGTAGGTGTCAGAACACTATGACCTGTGGGCCAAATCTGCCTCATAGCTTATTTTTATAAATAAAACTTTTAAGGAACATAGCCATGTCCATCATTTACATATTATCTATGACTGCTTTGGGGCTATAATGCTTAGCTGAGCAGTTGTGACCCAGATCCCATAGCCCACAAAGCCTCAAGTATTTAGGTATAGCCCTGAACAGAAAATATTTGCTGAGTCCTGAACTACTACATTATGGATTTTTTTTTTTAAAAATCCCCACTTTGTAGTATTGTTTTTATATAAAAATAAATGAAAATTGAAATGACTGTTTTCACTAGAAGTTAGAGGAATCAATGCTTTTGAGTTCATGACTCCTTTTGTGGTATGATTTGAGGCACATGCTTGTCCCAGGGTAAATGTTCCGTTTCCTGTTAGAATTTGAGGAATCTACCACTATGGACTTACCTGATTTTGGCAAAATATTTTAAAATGCAAATATATTTGAGGGAAGATTCCCCAAATCTATGACCAGTCCCTTTTTCCTTGTGTGTGTGATTTAATCGCCTACTTTTCTTTCTGCAAGATAAGAAGGGAGAATAACAGAGTAATCACCAGAAGAGTTGAAGGTTGAACTGGAAATATGGAGGAAACACTAAAGATGAATGGAACTGATGTTACATATGTTATCTCATTGGACCTCACATCAATCCTGTGAGCTTGATAAGATTTAGTTAGCCCATCCTTAAATTAAAGAAAGCCGAGTCTCAAAGAAACTAACTGAATTGCCTAAGGATAAGCAGTTAATAAATAGCATCAGTGATCTTCTAATTCTCACTCTAAATTCTACGTCCCTCCCCCATTTTACTCCATTGCCTCTTCAACATCTTTGCCATTTTCCCTGAGGCCATCATGCTAGAAGTACTTCCTCTCTGCCTTCTGGAACGTAAAATCTTTCCCATAAGAATTGTTGCTGTAACTTGGTACCACCTAAAATCCCCAAATTAAAATCAAAGACCCAGAATTTAAAGATCTTTCTCAAATTTATTCTAGCTAGCTGTTCATTGGTCAATGCAATACTACTAAATTGATAGCCAGTAATAATCAGCCTGTTTTCTCAAAAGTAATACAGGACATTGCTCTATGTTTAATTACAGTTGGTACAAACCCTGAATTAAAATTAGGCAAGCCATCTTTTTAAGTAACCAAGTCTCACAATTAAGAATGTATAATAATTAGTTTCAAATTGGGGTAAATCATCAAAAACTGTTAGGTACCCTGGAAGTTATTTACATGGGAACAGATGCCTATGGAAGTTAAATGGAGTGTGGAAATGTCACAGCATACTGCAAAAGAAGAGATGAATTAACAAAATGATCACATCTCAAGCTATGTCTGGAATGAAATATAATTTTTATATATTTTCCGAGATTCCTATTTTCAGTAGTAGAAGACAGGAGAAAGTTCGAGATAGTTATTTTAAACAATGATCACAAAGAATATTATACAAATATATCTAACTTCTGTAGCAAAAAAGAAACTATATATACATAAGACAGAAATCAGTAACAATAATTTTAAAATATGTAAAATGATTGCTGCATATAAATTACCAATAGGCTAATATTAAAATTAAAGCCTATTCCACAAGATACTGAGCCCCCAACTTCATGTAGGATGTCTGTCATTCATACACTCAGACAGATGTTTTCCATAATGGTGGCAAATGTCAGAGCCTATCAGGCATTTCTTTGAATTATACCCAGATCAGTGAAATCTTTTTAAG
>NW_006292026.1:580938-588320 GCF_000327345.1 Myotis davidii | reverse complement strand
GATAATTGAGGTCAGTTACAAAAAGCCACTCCCTTATACTCTTTAGTTCAGACCTGCTATATTGTCTCTAGTGTGTCTCCGATTACCTTGGCATAGAAAGTGATATTTAATCCTATACTATTGGTCAACTTTGAAATGTCCTAATTAAACTTTCACATTCCACGGGTGCCTGATTAGCATTGAAACAGCCTAATTTAAGTATGTTTTCCTATTTGGACTTCAGTTGTCTCAATTTAGAGCAATGCAAGAAGCTTTAATAATTTACATATTAGCTATTGGAAATTATTTTTCATTTGCGAAATGAATGATATTTCGATATATAGTCAATGGTTAGAAAGAATGAACCTCTCACCCTGCGTTGAGTAGGTAAAACCCTCTTCATGGCCTAGGATTCCATTTAGCCAAGTGTGCTGCCTTTAACAAATATTCTGTGTTGTTATGCTCATAATTAGCTAAACCTGGCCACCAAAATGTACTTGATGTGCCTCAAGTGAATCTTTCATGCAGGCTTCTTGTCAGAGAGACTAAAAAGTCAGAGGGGTAGAACTTCATAAATGTACAAGGACAGACCATGTTTGTTTGCTACTAATGATGGCATGTTTGGCAGAATTTGGCTTGAGACTTTTTTTACAATTAATTTCATAAAGGAAGGGAGAGGGAGAGAGGGATAGAAACATCAATGATGAGAGAGAATCATTGATTGGCTGCCTCCTGCAGGCCCCATACAGGATATCGATCCTACAGCCCGGCCACGTGTCCTGACTGAGAATTGAACCATGACCTTCTGGTTCAATACTCAACCACTGAGCCATGCCAGTCAGGCTTGACACTTTAATATACTACATGGAAGTGAGAATGCAGGGAGGAAAGCTTATGTCAAAGAAATGTTGATATCAACCTTCCTCCTTAGCATAACCCTTCAATTTTTAACAGACTTTGGATTTCACATATTGTCCAGAGGTTGATATACACATCACTAAAAATCTATAATAATAAAAGGATAAAATGCTAATTAGACTGGACAGCCAAACGACCTTCTGGACGTCCTTTGGGATGAAGTTGTGGTGGCAGGGGCTGAGGCAAGGGTGGTTAGGGGCCATCAGGCAGGCAGGCGAGCAGCTAGGGGCAATCAGGCAGGCAGATAAGTAGTTAGTGTCAATCAGGCAGGCGAGCAGTTAGGGGAGGTCAGGCAGGCAGGCAGAGTGGTTAGGGGCAATCAGGCAGGCAGGCAGAGTGGTATGGGTGATCAGGCAGGCAGGCAGGTGAGCGGTTAGGAGCCAGTGGTCCCAGGTTGCGAGAGGGATGTCTGACTGCCGATTTAGGCCCAAAAGAGGGTGTAGGCCGGACTGAGGGGCCCCTCTCCCCTGTGCACAAATTTTGTGCACCAGGCCTCTAGTGGATATAATAAGAAATTAAAAGAGAATAAAATGAAATCACTTATTTGAAAAATCTGGTGGTATATGAATACTTGAATAAAAAAACACACAACACAGTAAATTGGCTTGAGTCTATTTAAGCAAGGCCCCAATTAATTCGAATGTCTTTTTATAGCCTCTTAACTGGTATCCTCACCTCTAGCTTCTCCACATTTTAATCTAAAATAGTCTTATTAAAAATGATCCCTGAATGCTAACTTATCTTGTGCAGATACGAGGTCCTCATTAATTGGAGTGACTGTATTAATTTCCTAAGACTGCTGTGACCAAGTACCACAAACTGGGTGGCTTAAAACAACATGAATTAATTCTCTCATAGTTCTGGAGGCTAGAAGTCTGAAATCAAGTGATTGGCAGGGCTATGCCCCCTGTGAAACCTGTAGGGGAGAATCCTTGCTTGCTTCATCTAACTTCTGGTGTTCACACACCTTGGCTTGTAGATGCATCACTCCAATCACTGCTTTGGTCATCCCAGGACTATCATCCTTCTGTGTCTATGTGTCTTATATTTTGTACTTTTAATTTTGATCTGTTTGCAATTAACCCTTATGGGAAGTATAAACTATAGATGCAAGCTTCTTTTCCCTCTCTGCCCCCCCCCCCCGCATTGCTGTCTATTTTTCCCAGCACCAGTCTTTGAATATTTTTTTCACAATTGGTTTATGATGTCAATACTTTTATATTCTCAAGTTCTGTATGAATTGTGTCTATTTTTAAAATTTTTACTCTAGTCTTTCTATTTCTATGGCAATATTACACAGTGGAAATTACTGAGTCAGTTTTTCTAGTAGGGATAATTCCTCCACATTGCTTTTCTTTTTTTCAGAGTTTTCCTATATATTCTTTTAATTTACATTATATAAAATTAACTTGTTCCCCACTGCCCCAAATAATCTGACAGAATCTTCTTATTATTTTCACTAGTTTTAAAATTGTTTCTCTTGGGCTTTCCAAATATAACATTGTACATCTGAAAATAGTGATAATTTTACCTAACCTTCGCTTTTTCCTGTTTTATTGCACTGGTAAATATCTCCCATAGAGTGTTAAATAAAAAAGGTGAGAGTGAGCATCTTTATGAATGCCTTTAGTGTCTCCTCACAACTTATCAAGGTAAACTAAGGTAGATAAATATTCTCATGTTAATGGCATATTCATTACTGAGTCAACATATCTTTCTTGAGCATCACATGTATACTAGGTGCTGTTGAAAGTGTTTGAGATTCTTTAAAGAACCCGAAATGCAAACATCTCTACACTTATGTCATCTATGTCCCAGGAGAATGTTGAGGTAAAGATTTATTGTTCTCCTTTCTGTCCTAGGCACAAGTGAAAGCTGTATTTTCCAGTATCTCTGCAGTTACGTAGGAACATTAGCTGTCAGCAGCTTATATAGAACATGAGTAGAAGTGACACATGTCACTTCCAGTTCTCACCATGCTCTTTCTCTTTGCTCATTGGAAGACTAGCTAGGGTACTTCCAGCAAGGAATTCCAAGGATGCCCTGGGGAAAGTAGTCTTACAAGGGGAAGGTGCCTGGATGATTGGTGCCACTTGGAGGTGGGAAGTAAAATTAAATGAAATATATATAAATCAATGACTGTTATACAATGTATAAAACAATCAATTAAAATACAATGATAGAAAATGTCACATTTACAGTAGTTTTAAAAAAGAAAAATGCTATAGAAATTAAATCTAATGAAAATTCTTTAAGACCAATATGAAAAAACAACAACCTTAAAGCACATTCGCAAAACAAAAAATAAATATGTATATGAACACATAGGAAGACTTAGCATATATTTTGATTTACAAAACCTCATAGGACATCAATCCACTTTGAGAAGATGTGTGCATATGGTAGGGTGGCCAACTTGTCCTGATTTGCTCATGAATTTCCTGGTGGTATCACAGAAAATTTCATATTTTAAGGAAATCAATTAGTTCCAGGCAAACTGGGAGGACTGGTCATCCCAACACAAGGGTATTTACTGTAGCATTCTTTGTAAGAGAAAAAGGCTAAAATCCCTCAAAAGTTCATCAAATGTGCACTGTTTGAATAAACATGGAACATCTATACAACAGAACAAACACTGTAGCAGGTTGGATAGACAGAGTGAAAGGAGAACAAATACATTTGATTGCTATCCATTTCTATTACGTGATTTGTGAGACTTATTGCATGAAATAAAGAGAGAAATAGAGGAAAGAAAGATCAGAAGAGAATGTTCATTATATAAATGTTGTATAAGAAATTTAATGAAATATGAATATTTACATATATATGTATATATATGTAATAATAAAAAAGAAACTGAAACAAATGACCTGTGTATCCATTTGGTGGCATAACCACAGGTAGAGGAATTATTTCAAAAAACTTTGAAATATAGTATTTTGACTGAATATTCCTAGTAGGATGTATCCCAAAGACAAAAGAACATCAAATACATCTTTAACTTCATTTAGTAGACATATTGTTGACAATAAAACTAGTATTGTCATTTTGCATTTATACACAGGATACTACACACATACAGACAAATGTGTGCACGCACACACACACACACACACACACACACAGTTGAACCATATGACATTTCTATTCTGTAACTATTGATATCTAAAAATGTTACTTTAAGATAATTAAGCCTAAAAGATACAGAAGAAGAAGGGGAAGGAAAAGAAAGCACCTCTGCAGATAGGTTGGATAAAATAAGGACTGAGAATTGACCACTGGTTTTAGAGATATTGGAGGTCACTAGTGAACTTGACAAAAATGTTTGCGTTGAAGTAATGAAGTGGAGGTACAAAATCAAGTGAATTGGTTTTAAGAGAAAATTGGAAGAAAGATAAGTATACGCAACTTTTTTGGAGAGGTTTTGCTTCCAAAGAGAACACAGAAATGGGATAGACGCTATTCTGGGAGGAAGCATTTTTATAAGATGGGAGATAAAACAGCATGTTTGTATGCTGAGCAGAATGATCTAGTAAAGAGAGAAAAAGTGATGATATATGCTAGAATGAAGATAATTTCTGGGAAAATGTTTCTGAGTAGGTGAGAGGTATGCTAGAAATTGGCCATTTCTGACAGATGTGGGACCCCTCTAAGAGGCACCATCTGCTTTATTTCCCATTGACCTTGCAGATGCTCTCACAAGTACGCTCCAGTCTGAGGCTTCTTCTGTTTAATTCTCCGTCCTCCTCATTTCACTTCAGAGGTGTCAGATCTACATCAAAGTCTGAAGCTTCTCTCTCCTTTCTCTTGCTCCATCACACTTTATCTTTCTCAGGCAATTCTCCAATAGATCTTATGCACTTGAAATCCTGTCTTGACATGGGCTTCTTGCAGAACCCAGATTAACTCACCCTGTGCAAGTGTCTTCAATAGTGCTTCATTAAAAGCCATTTGATAAAATTTTAAAAACTATATTTTTATTGACTTCAGAGAGGAAGGGAGAGGGAGATATGATGAGAGAGAATTATTGATCAGCTGCTTCCTGCACGCTCCACACTGGGGATCGAGCCTGCAACCCAGGCATATGCCCTGACCAGGGAATCGAACCTCGACCTCCTGGTTCATAGGTCAATGCACAACCACTGAGCCATGCCTGCTGGGCAGGATAAAATTTTTCTGTGTAAGTCCAACATTTTATATGCTTTATTTTTTAGTTTGGTAAATTACATTTTCTTAGAAAATTATCTGTTTCATCCCAATTTTGAAGTTGTTATGTCTAGTTGAGCAAAATAGCCTTTTTTATCATTCTTTTAATTTTCTTGCTTATTTATTATTTTATTAATTTTTATTTCTTATTTTATGTGTGCTTTTCCCCCTTGTCATGATTTGGTTTTCTCAAAGATGATCTATTTCATTATTAATAAAGAGAGAGTTTTAAATTAATGCCATTGATATCAGCTTTTATCTTTATTATTTTCTTAAAATTATTTTATTCTCTTATTTATTATGATTTTCTCATATTTTAGGCAGAATAAAGTAAATATTTAATTATTTATTTGTATTCCTTCCAGTTATACCCTATGAGTCTTTTTACAAAATTTTAAATGATTATTTTCTGCATATTTTGCAAGTTTTCCTCTTTGACTCAACTGATATACGAAAGCATTGAAAAGGTTTTAGTAAGTAAGAGCTTTTTCTTTCTTGGTTTTGTTATTAAGGTCTAGATATATTCTCATCAGGGAAAGGTTGCATTTCTCCTATTTCTACATTTTGCAGTTTGTTGAGATTTTCTTTGTGACTAACATATTGTGGATTTTAAAGAATATTTTAAGATTTTTAAGAATGGGTATTTGAAAAGAATTTGTATTTTCTTTAAGTAGTATAGTATCTGGTTTGTTTTATATTTTAATTAAATATTCTATTTTGATATGCTACTTCCTTGGTGAATTTTTGGTCCATTTTATGTGTTATGAACCAAGAGAGGTAAATTAATATCTCCTATCATCACTATTATTTTGTCTCTGTTCTTTCATTATTTGTAGTATTCCCTTTATTGATGTTTGCTACATCAGGACCTAGGGCAGGCTACCCCAAGGTACCCTGTAATGACATATTGATTATTTTAAACTAAAACCACCTGAGAAGCAGCAAGAGTGGGAGGAGCTCTCTGACTCTCCTCTGTTCCCCTAAAAGCAGGAGATAAATCTTTCATATGATAGGTGCGCTCCCTGCTCACGAGCATTGAGACAACCCATTACAAGAGTTATATTATAAAATGCAGAGTCAAAAAAGCCTGCATAAGCATCTTTACTAATTTACTACCTAAGCCAAACTTAGGTTTCTTTATTTTTTTAAATTTTCAATTACAGTTGACAGACAATGTTACATTAGTTTCAGCTGTACAACAATGATGATATATACACAAGTTATACACACATATATACATGCCTTATGAAGTGATCTGAGCACTATCTTTGTTCTTTCAATTTCTCACAAATTTATTGTTTCTTTGCCTAAAAAAAGGTAGGGGGGATTGTCCCCCTGACTGACACTGTTATCTGATGTATTCCTAAGTATTATATCTTCATTGTGAATTTTACCATTACATTTAACTTCCTTTGTCTTCTTTAAAACTTAAGACCTGAATTCCACTTAAACTAATATATTAAGACCAGTACCTGATTTATTTTGTGTTTGAACTTATTTATTTAACTTTGCCATCCATTTATTCGTTAATTTGGGGGTACCTCTGTTGAACAGAATTGATTAAACATAATTATTGGTTTATGATACATTATCATTACAAACATATGCTTGGCATTTATTTATTTATTATATAATGAACACCCAGGAACCTACTACTCAACCCAAGAAGAGATCTTTAAAAGTATCTTACTATTCATAAGATTCTTCTTTACTGCATTCCCCTGCTGCCATTCCCCTCTACCTTCAGGTATACTGACTTTGGTATTTATCATACTCTTATTTTATGTTCAACAGTTTAAATATATTTTACTTATTTTTGAATTTTTAAATGGGTATTATGCTATATTGAGGATGGGGATACAGGGAGACTTAAACAAATTGTGTGTCATAGTTGTTAACAATCTACCATAGGGAGGCCACATAGTATGGGACATGAATCATCACTTTCTCTAGTGTATCCACACTGTGCACACTGTATCACCTCATTTCATTTCATCATATAGGCATTGTATCATCACACATCATCACAGGAAGGGTGAGGACAGTACAATAAGGTATTTTGAGAGAGAGAGAGAGATTGTATCTCAGGGCTTGTGTTCCAGTAACCCTTGTTTTCCTGAATAATGGCCCCAAAGCACAAGCGTAGTGATGCTGGCAATTCTGATATCCCAAAGAGAAGCTATAAAGTGCTTCCTTAGAGTGAAAAGGTGAGAACATTTTGAGAGAGATATTATGAGAGAGACTATCTTCACATACTTTTATTAGATTATATTGTTATA
>NW_006292026.1:579654-580667 GCF_000327345.1 Myotis davidii | reverse complement strand
AACCTGTCACATCCAGAGCCCGCAGGGCGATCAGGGGTTTGGTCGCTGCCCCCTGTCACACTGATCCCGATGTTGGGAGACCTCTCTGCTCAGCTGATCCCGGGGCCAGGACGCCTCTCGGCTCCGCTGATCCAGGGGTCCTGAGGCCTCGCAGCTCCACTGATCCTGGGCCAGGAGGACTCGCGGCTCCGCTGATAACCAGGGCCGGGAGGCCTCTCGGCTCCTCTGATCCCAGGGTCCTGAGGCCTCTTGGCTCCACTGATCCTGGGGCCGGGAGGACTCGCGGCTCCACTGATAACTGGGGCGGGGAGGCCTCTCGGCTCTGCTGATCCTGGCTGGGAGGCCTCTCGGCTCAGCTGATCACGGGGTCTTGAGGCCTCCCGCCTCGCTGATCCCAGGGTTTTGAGGCCTCTGTGCTCTTCTTATCCCGGGCCAGGAGGCCTGTCTGCTCCACTGTTCCGGAGCCCCTGCAGCTGCAGACGGGGAACCTTGGCTTCCTCACCGCTGGGGTAACCAAGCCTCCTGTTCTCAGCTGCCTGGCTGCCGGCCGCCATCTTGGCTGACAGTTAATATGCATATCGCCCTGATTAGCCAATGGGAAGGGTAGCAGTCGTATGCCAATTACCATGTTTCTGTTTTATTAGATTAGATTGTTAATATCTTACTGTGCCTAATTTATAAATTAAGCTTTATAATAGGTATTTTGTATGTTTGTATAGATTAAAACCCTATGTAATAAAACCCTAATGTGCAAATTGACCAAATGGCAGAGCGACCAGTCACTATGATATGCACTGACCACCAGGGGCAGACGCTCAATGCAGGAGCTGCCCCCTGGTGGTCAGTACACTCCCACAGGGGGAGCACCACTCAGCCAGAAGCCGGGCTCATGGCTGGCAAGTGCAGTGGCAGTGGCAGGAGCCTCTCCCACCTCCACGGCAGCACTAAGGACCCTCAGGGGATGTTTGCCTGCCTGCTTAGAAAATAAAGTATTCTCCCCCCTCCCATCAGGC
>NW_006292026.1:575721-578254 GCF_000327345.1 Myotis davidii | reverse complement strand
TGGTCAGAAGTGACACGCGAACTCATTTTTTTGGTTGATTTTTCTTTGTTAAATGGCATTTAAATATATAAAATAAGTATCAAAAATATGTCTTTGTTTTACTATGATTGCAAATATCAAAAAATTTCTATATGTGACATGGCAGCAGAGTTAAGTTAGGGTTTTTCAAAATGCTGACACGCCGAGCTCAAAAGGTTCGCCATCACTGCCTTAGGAGATGTGTCAGTAAAGATACTTCTATGGCATATGTCTGCTATTTTGCTGCCTATGAAGTCTTGTAGGATTTTTATGGTTTCCCATCTTACATTTAAGTCCTTTAACCTTTTGGAGATTGTTCGTGTATGGTGTAAGTTGGTGATCTAGTTTCATTTTTTGCATGTATCTGGCCAAATTTCCCAGCACCATTTATTGAAGAGACTGTCTTGACTCCATTGTATGCTCTTGCCTCCTTTGTCAAATATTAATTGAGCATATGGCTTGGGTCGATTTCTGGGTTCTTTGTTCTGTTCCATTGGTCTATGTGTCTGTTCTTGTGCCAGTACCAGGCACTTTTGAGAACCATGGCTTTGCAATATAGATTGATATCTGGAATTGTGTTTCCTCCAACTTTGTTCTTCTTTCTCAGGATTGCTGTGGCTATTCGGGGTCTTTTTTTTATTCCAGATGAAATTTTGGACAGGTTGTTCTAGATCTTTGAAGTATGCCATTGGTATTTTAATGGGGATTGCATTAAATCTGTAGATTGCTTTGGGTAGTATGGACATTTTAATGATGTTGATTCTACCAATCCATGAACATGGTATGTTCTTCCATTTGTTTATGTCTTCCTCTATCTCCTTTTTCAATGTCATGTAGTTTTCCAAGTACAGGTCTTTTGCCTCCTAAGTTAAGTTTATTCTTAGACATCTTAATTTTTTTGGTGCAGTGTAAAATGGGATTTTTTTTATTTTCTCTTTCTGTGAATTCACTATTGGTATATAAAAAAGAAGGCATATATTTCTGGGTGTTAATTTTGTATGCTGCTGCATTGCCAACTTAATTTATTAAGTCTTGTAGTTTTTTTGATGGACTCTATGGGGTTTTCTATGTACAGTATTATGTCATCTGTGAATAATGACAGTTTTACTTCTTTTCCAATTTAGATGCATTTTATTTCTTCTTCTTGTCTGATCGCTATGGCTAGCACTCTCAGTAATATATCTTACAGGAGTGGTGAAAGTAGGCATCCATGTCTTATTCCTGTTCTCAGGGGAAATGAGTTTAGTTTTTGTCCATTAAGTATGATGTTGGCCGTATGTTTGTCATATTGTCATATAAGGCTTTTATTGTGTTTAGGTATGATCCTTTTATCCCCACTTTGCTTAGAGTTTTTATCAAGAAAGGGTGTTGGGTTTTATCAAATGCTTTTTCTTCATCGATTGATATGACTATGTGATTTTTGTCTCTCAGTTTATTTATGCGATGTATCATGTTTATTGATTTGCGGATATTGTACCATCCTTGCATCACCTGAATAAATCACACTTGGTCATGGCATATGATCTTTCTAATGTAATGCTGAATCTGATTTGCTAAAATTTTGTTGAGGATTTTAGCATCTATGTTCATCAAGGATATTGGCCTGTAGTTCTCTTTTTTGTGGTGTCTTTATCTTGTTTTGGAATTAGGGTAATGCTGGCTTCATAGAAAGAATTTGGAAGTGTGCCTTCTTCTTGAATTTTTTGGAATAGACTGAGGAAGATAGGGTTTAATTCTTCTTTGAATGCTTGGTAGAACTCCCCTGTAAAGCCGTCTGGCCATGGATTTTATTTGCTGGAAGATTTTTGATAACTGCTTCGATATCTTTGGTAGTTATTGGCCCATTCAGATTTTTTCATTCTTCCCGATTGAGTTTTGAGAGCTTGTATTTTTCTGAGAATATATCCATTTTGTCTAGATTGTCCATTTTGTTGGAATAGAGTTGTTCATAGTATTTTTTCATAATCGTTTGTATTTCTGTGGGATCGGTTGTTACTTCACCTCTTTCATTTCTGCTTTTGTTTATTTGGGTCCTCTCTCTTTGCTTTTTGGTGAGCCTGGCTAGAGGTTCATCCATCTTGTTTATCCTTTCAAAGAACAAGCTCTTGCTTTTGTTGATTTTTTGTATTTTTTTTTGGTCTCTATGTCGTTTATTTCCATTCTGACCTTTATTGTTTCCTTCCTTATGCTCATGCTGGGCTTCTTGTTGCTCTCTTTCTAACTCTTTGAGTTATAGGGTTACATAATTTATTACCATTTTTTCTGGCTTACTGAGATAAGCCTGTAGAGCTATGAACTTCCCTCTCAAGACTGCTTTCACTGTGTCCCATAGTGTGGGGAGCCGGCATGGCCATGGCATACTCAGCCCCAGGGCACCTTATGTGCCATGCCAGCTCAGCCTGGTTCAGTGACCCTGAGTGGGGAGGTGAAAGGATTGAGAAAAGACGGACAAGAGAATGAAAGCTAGGTCTTGGTGGGACCCTGCTCCCTGATGAGGGGACAGCGCACACAACAC
>NW_006292026.1:564991-575106 GCF_000327345.1 Myotis davidii | reverse complement strand
TTAATGTATTTCAGTGCTCCCATATTTGGTGCATATATGTTTACCATAGTTACATCCTCTTGCTGAATTGCTCCCTTTAGTATTATGAAGTGGCCCTTCTTATCTCTTGTTATGGCCTTTACTTTGAGTTCTATTTTTTCAGATATAAGTATTGCTACCCCAGCTTTTTTTTCATTTCCATTTGCCTGAAAATTTTTTCCCCATCCCTTCACTATCAGTCTGTGTGAGTCCTTTGTTCTGAGATGGGTCTCTTGTAAAGAGCAGATATATGGGTCATGTTTTCTTATCCATTCAGCTACCTTGTGTCTTTTGATGGGAGCATTTAATCCATTTACATTTAAGGTTATTTAAAATAGGTACTTGTCACCATTTTTATTCTTTATGCCTGTGTTCCTTCTTCCCTTCCTATTCCTTCTTTTTACAGCAGTCCCTTTAGCATTTTTTGCTTTGCTGGTTTGGTGGTAATAAACTCTTAGTCCTTTTTTTTGTCTGTGAAACTTCTTATTTCACCCTCAATTTTGATTGATAGCTTTGCTGGGTATAGTATTCTTGGATTCAGACCCTCCCTTTGCATCACTTTGTATATTTAATTCCATTCCCTTCTGGCCTGATGTGTTTCTGTTGAGAAATCAGTCACTAGTATGATGGGAGATCCTTTGTAAGTAACTTTAATGTGTCTTGGTGTCGGTCTTTTTGGGTTCATCTTGGTTGGGACTCTGTGTTTCTTGGAGAGAGAGTTTTCTTCTTCCCAATATCAGGGAAGTTTTCTGTCATTATTTCCTCAAACAGGTTTTCTATTCCTTGCTCAGTTTCCTCTCCTTCAGGGACCTCTATTATGCAGATGTTGTTTCGTTTCATGTTGTCCCAAAGTTCCCTTAGGCTCTCCTCCTGATTTTTAAGTTTTTTTCTAGATGCTGCTCTGCTTGGTTATTTTTTTCCTACCTTGTTTTCTAGCTCACTGATCTGGTCCTCCACTTCTTCTGGTCTATTGATGCTTTCTATTATGTTCTTTATTGCAGTGATGTCATTTTTCATTTTCTTTTGGTTCTTACACATATTGATGAATTTATCTTCCAACCTTTTCAGCATCCATATGATCATTGCTATGAATTATTTCTCTGACATTATTGCTTGCCTCTATTTCATTTACTTCATTTTCTGGTGATTCTTCCTTTTCTTTTGTATGGGATGTTTCCTTGTCTCCCCATGTTCACTCCTCTCAGGGTGTCTGGTTATGTAGCTCTGTCTCTCCTGTGTTGACTTAAAGGCAAAAAATACAACACAATAAGACACAACGCACAGGGCACCAGACACAGATGTATTCATGATACCAATAAGACCAAACAAAGGTTACCACCAGAGAAAAGAGAATTAGGGGAGAGAAAAGAGTTCAAAAATGATATTGAGAAAAGGAAAAAAAAATGTAAGAGAGAAAAGAAAGAGAAGAAAAAAGTTGGGGGAAAAATATATGTATATGGGGAGAAAACTCCAAAAAAAACCAACAACTAATCCAAAAAATGCAAACAACAAACACCCAGAGATGAATGCAAACAATAAACAACAACTAATCCAAAAATGTAAACAACAAACAACCAAACAAAAAACACCCAACTGAATCTCTCTTCAGGCAATCTCTGACCTTTCCATCACAGATTGCTTAACTGGCTGTGTTTAATTTGCCCCAATTCTGGGTGGATGTTATTTGATTCAGCTGTTCCTTCCATCTGCTCTGTGAGAAGGCACAGGTTCCATCTGTGTATTCAGTGCCACTGTGTCTCCTCCTGGACAAAATTTTTAGGCACCCACAGGCTAGAGTCTCTGTGTTTTTGTGGGTTCACAGCTGAGGCAGCTAGTCCTTGGGCATTGTGATTGTAGGGTCCCAGGAGGTATCTGAGGCCTCCCCATTGAAGGTAAAGCTGGGTTTCCAATCACACCTGCTCCCCGCTTCAAGATAGCACATTCTCTGTGGCAGAGCTGGCTCCTCTGGGAGAGATTTCAGCAGAAGTAGAGGTTGCCTGGCCAGGGGAGCCTGGTCGACCAGTCCCAAACAGTCCTGTGGAAGATAGCTGTTCTTCACTCACAAATACAGACACTCCCTGCACATCCACACACTCTCCTTTCGGTCTCTCACTCACACACTATCTTGCAGCCTGCCATCCCATCAGCCACCATCTTGGATCTCCTCTAGCCATCCATTTTTAATTCACCGACTCTTCTACACTACTTTTGTATAACTTGCTAATGGCACTTTACTTCTTTTTTCCAAAAAAGGCATCTTAGAATTTATACATATTTTTCCACTTAGGTGATTTTTTAACTCTTCAAGTCACAAAATTTAGCACTGAGTAGTTTCTTATACATTTTCTTGGTGAATTACTCCCCCCCACCAATGGAATTTATACAGGATGGTTCAATATATGAAACGATAAATACTGATAAAATTTTTATAATATAAATATTTTCATGGAGATACAGAAGGCATACCAATGTGCTCAAATAAAACATATAAAGTTTACATATATAAGAAAATTAGCAGCAAAAAAGTCATTTTCTTTTTCATGAATTCTATTCATAGAGCACAAAACATCCCCCCCTCCACTGACTCTTTTACCCCATTTATTCATTGAAATGGCTTGTTACATTGTATACAAATTAGACAATTTTCAGCTGGAGTTTTAATTTTAAAAAGAAATGTTTTTTAAAACCTTAAATTAAAATATATCACTAATTTATATAATAAGGCCTTTTTATGTAGCAGTACCTTCTTAATCACCAGAGTACTTAAAATATAAATATGCCATAAGTGCAATTCTAAATTCAGTTGAATTTTTAAAACTGTCCAATAAACTCATAATTAGTGAATGTCCAGTCAAATCAATTTTGTGGGTGAGGGGTGGCAAATGAGTAGGTATGTGAATGACTATTGACATATTTGTCAAGAAAGTCAAACTGAGGAAGAATGGAAAAGTAATAAAGAGAAAGGGTAAGCCTGAAACCAGTAGGGGAGGAAATAACATGAGAAGGAAAGGGGTTGGGGTGGCTGGCTGAAAGGCTGAGTAACTGAGAAATAAGGGGAATGAAGTAATAAGAAATTATTATACAAATGCTTCCTTTCACTGATACAATGCTTTGTCATTCTCACAATAACTCTTTAGGATAAACAGCAAAGCTCTAGTTGTGGCATTTTATAGAAGAGGCAACTGAAGTCACAGACAAGTCATAGGAATGACGGAATTGGGACAAAAAGTGGGAGCAGTAGAATCCTAGAGAGGAGAGGTTTTTCCCTCATAGAGATATCAGAATATACCATCTTGTCCAATGGCATTCAAATGTTTGCAATGAAACCCAAAGGTGAGATCTGTTAGTCTGTACACATTTTAAAAAAGAAAAAGCAATATCTATACCATCTTGGAAAAGTTCAGAATAAGAAAAAAAATGTTTTCCATAAGAGTACAGTATTTACAAGACCTCCTTTGAAACTGATGGGGTTCAGAATGTGTCACTTTGGCTTGCTGAATATCTTGAGCTGAAGACAGTCAAAGCCCAAAAAAGTCTGGAAGAGCTCTTTACCTGAAAGAATTTGGATAGGGTGCCTGTACCAGGAAGAGAGCTATTACCAAAGATAACTTTTTTTTACATCAGAAAGACTTCTCTGCATGGAATGGCAAACATTTGTTTACCAAATTTTGTTGTTCTTCTCTCCTATGAATTGTCTTTATCCCCCTTGTAATGCCAGACACCTACCCCCTCCTCCTTAGTTTAGGATTCTATGTATATATGCCTCATTTGCCTGTCTGAGAGTCTCATATCTTTGGGGTCCCCCCCCAAATTAAAATCTGTTTTTCCCTTGTTAATCTATCTTATGTCAGTCTAATTATTAGGCCAAGAAAAGAACCTAGAAGAGGAGAAGGGAATAGTTTTTTTCTCTCCTACACTATAGTGGGGGCAAATTGCTCCATTTGACAAGTGCTGGGGAGCAGGGGAATGTGTGTGTGTGTTTTTATGTCCCAAGCTAGAGCATGCGGATTTTGCTTGTAAGAGTGATATGGGCAGAAATGGAATAGTGGGACCAGTTATAATTGTAAGAAATATTAACCATGCTCTGTTAACCATGATTGTTTTATTCTGATTAAAGAAGGCACATTCTAACCCGCCTGGGAGTTGCATGTGGGACCTGGGAGCTCACCTGGAAAAGTGGCCCATCCTCCCTATCCAGGAGCTGCCTATTATTATGGAAAGATTACCAACCTTGTTGCAGAAACCAGAGCCACCAGCCCTTTGAAGACTCTCAGCCCTTTGCACATTGCCAGCCCTTTGCATACTTGCAGGCCTTTGCAACTCTCCAGCCTGCATTACCTGTAAACTGCCCATTTGGCATACCTTTTTGCCTACTTCCCCATGTAATCGTTGTCCTCCTACCCAATATAAGCAGTTGGCTAATGGTGGGGTGCAGAGCAGATTTTTGTGGATGACCTGCTGCTCTCCCATCCTGCCGGCAGTATTGGAATAAATGCTCATATATGATTCAACCCTGTCTCCGCTGAATTGGCTCAAGTAGTGACAAGAAGCAGCCCGGACCCATTGATTGTCTTGTTATAAGAGTGCTTATACAAGAAAAGATTCTGTGTACCTGTTTGTCTCTATTGTCATTGAAGAGTCAAAGTATTTCCTATGAGCCAATGCAATTGCATATGCAATATGGATTGTTTGTGGGGAAGCTCTAGTGTTTTAAAACTCCCCGAGGCATTAGAAAGCTTGATGAATCTGATGAAAAGCATTAAAGTGATCATTAAGTTAAGGGAAAAAAGGTGAATATTTCAGACATTGAACAGCATAACTTCCCCCTCCCCTGCAAAACATTTGTTGAAACATTTGGTCAAATCCATGTCTATCACTTCTACCAGGTGCAAGTAAATCCAGCACTACTAATTTGGAGCTGAATTCAAGATTTAAAAAAATACTATATATATATATATATCATATTTCCAGTTTGGTTATATTAAAATTCCTGTCCAGAGAGGCTGGGCTTTGGGAGGCACAATGGTGACCAAGGAAGATTCTTGCTCTCTCAAATTCTTTTTGCTTTCACTATCTGGCACCAGGAGTCTCCTCATGTACTGTCTTTTTCATTAACAACCTTAAGGGAAAAAGACAGACATTTTTGGAAAGGAAACTCACATTCTTGGGTTCAAATATTAGGAATGGCTCTAGGAAATTTACATATTTTTTTCCTAATCTCACTAATTTTTGTGAAATGAAGATAGTAATAGAACCCTTGGTGTGAGGATTGAATGAAATAGTCAAGTAAAGTATTTATCACAGTGCATGGGGCATAGTAAACCTGTAGTAAACTTTCATCATTATTATTCTTGGGGAAAGGCTATTGTCAATCCCTCTAATTATGTTTATTTGGAAAGTTCATGGATCTGCCCTGTTTATGAGCTATAAAGCATTTCCTGAAAAAAAATGTACTATTCTACTTTTCTGTTACATAAAAGTAGTGCAAAATGAAAGGCACACCTAGAATTAATTTAAGAAAAAAATGTGTTCTATGATATCAGAGGCCATTTCAGCCTGGGAACACTCAAAGAACATAGTGAATTTATGGTGGGCTCAAGAGGGTCTACATTTGTCCAAGTGGTCAGAAGAATTTTACAATGCGAATGACTGTGGCTCACCATTGACAGGAACTTGGGAATAGAGTCCCTGATATTTTCAATGATGGTATGACTCTGAAGTACAACCAAACATCTAGGAGAGGATTTTATAGAATCGAATGAAGCCAGAGACATGTGGCACATATTTGGGCTACATTTAAATAGATTCTGGAATGAATACTTAGGAGAAACATTATTCTTCTCACTTAACTTAGATCTCTTTTGGATTTTGGTAAAATTTGGCTCACTGGTGTGCTAGATGCATTAAATAAAAGACACTGCACTTCAGAATTCATATACTACAAATAAGTAATTTATCTTCTTTGGAAGCAAAAGCACATTTAGTTATATGACATTAATAGTCTTTTTTAAAAAAATGGAACCAGTGTGATAAACTTTTCATCCATTGAGGGCTCTGATTTCTATTTGAATTGAATTCCAAGTTATCTAGACATCAGCAACTTAACTCTATGATTTAATCCCACTACTTCCTGACATCCTGCTTGCTGAGGTCAAAATAGTAAAGTAGCTTTCATGAAAACTCAAATGAAAAACATTATCTTTATCCTTTAAGTAATGATGATTCTATATTTATCTGAAGATTCATATTGTAAAATCACTGGGAAAATATATTTAAGAAATTTGCCTGAATTTTATTTTGATTTGCATTTCTGCTTCTAACCCTAATCCCCAGCCTTAATTAATTCATCTTCAGATTCTGTTAGAACAAAACTGCATGGTATATATGTTTCTCAATTGATGGGTCTTTCTATGTACACATTTTCTTTCCTTAACTTCCAATGATCTCTCTCCACTTATATTTAAAACAAGGTTTTACAGATAACTAAAAAACCACTTGCTATCTTTAGAGATGTTCTTATGTAGCTTTTCTTTTTGGTTAACATGAAAAAATAATGAGGAACACTGTGTGATAAACACTATAAAGAAAATAATCTGTTAATTATCCTGGGCTTTAGGGTATACTAGTATTTTTACTGTATGTGGTAATGGATGGAAGTGGAGGTGGGAAACTTCATAGAAGCACTCAACTCGATAAAAAGATAACAATAACCTCAGTGTGAAATTACAATATCCTTCTTATTATTTCAGTTAAATTGGAATTGGAATTGAATTATCAATGCATTTGTGTGGTATAGGCAGTGGTCAGCAAACTGCGGCTTGTGAGCCACATGCGGCGCAAGCCACAGTTTGCCGACCACGGGTCTAGGGAATTAATGATGATAAAGAATGCAACATCTCCCTCAGTGGGAAACTACTGTCTTCTGAGACTTTAGTTATTTGAACTAAAGTATGCAAATGAATATTTATGACTGGATAAATACCACTTACTAATCACTATGTTATTAAATTCATGTTCATATAATCTATAATAATAAAAGAATAATATGCAAATTGACCAAACGACTGAAAAGCAGAACGACCATCTGGACGACCTTCTGGACCACCACGCTATGACACCCACTGGCACCAGGCTAGCCAAGGCTGGTGTGATAGGATTGGTCGGGGGCCTGGCCATCACCCCATGATCTCCCTGCAGAGGAAGGCCCAGGCCACCGGCCAGTGGGCAATCGATCAATCAGGGGGACTCCATGATCACCCCAATGAGGGAGGTCCCAGCAACCAACTGGCAGGCTGTGGCAGGTGGGCAGGGCCTCCCTCTATGGGGCATGATCAGTCGCCCTGCAGAGGGAGGCCCAGACTACCCCTTGGAGGCATGCAGCGGGTGGGCAGGACCTCCTTCTGTAGGGGCAATCCATCAAGGAGCCCTGGCCAGGTGGGTGAGCCTACCTCTTTGGGGCAATTAATCACGGGGCTCCCAGACTGTGAGAGGGCACAGGCCAGGCTGAAAGACGCCCTGCCCAGTGCACAATTTTCATTCACAGGGCCTCTAGTATCCTATATAATAAAACCCTAATATGCAAATCGACCAAATGGCAGAACGCTCAACACAGGCGCTGCCTTCTAGAGGGAAGTGACTGGCAGCCGTGATCAGGGGGTGGGACCAGCCAGTGGCAGTGGTCAGGGGGCAGGGCCAGCCAGCGGGCCGAACCAGGCTACCAGCCAAGGTGGTGCCAGCGGGGGCCCCCTGATCACCCCACCCACTGGTCGCCCCACAGATGGCACTGATCACTGGCCAGACCTAGGGACCCTACCCTATATATGGGGAACACTCTCTTAGATTTAAAAATTAAAACTTGACAGGGCTACTCTAACACTTAAAAAACAGGATGATGCAGCAATGACATGCATGGACTCTGACTTGCACATTTTGTGGTCAGCCCTGATTCTGACACACTTATAACTGTGTAACAAAGCCAATTAACTTCTCTCTGCTTCAGTTTTTCTACCCATAAGATGGGGAAAATGGTACTACTGCCTCAGAAGGATCATGTTATGTGCTACTTTTTATAATCAGGGCAAAAAAATGTAGCTGCCCATACAACAGCAAGATGCCTTTCACCTGTATGAAAAGTATGGCCACTGGTGCATGCAGGATCCTAGATTGTGAGAGGGATGTCTGAGTGCTGGCTTAGGCCTGACATCCCCCGAGGGGTCCCAGATTGTGAGAGCACGCAGGCTGGGCTGAGAGTTACCCCCCCATGCATGAATGTGCACTGGGCCTCTAGTACTTTATTATAATAAATGTGCAAAATGTTTCACTGAAATCTATTTGCATACCAGATTTATATTTATTCCAAAATATTTTACCCTTTAGTTCACTTACATAAACTTTTTTCCATTTAAGATTAAATATAAGGACAGGGGATCAATAAAGAAGTGGTTTAAAACCTTAAAAACATACCTCCATCTCTTTTAGTTCCTTCTCTAATGTATTAATTTTAATTCTGAAATGAGCAGTTAGAGACAGTAAGAAGGTTGAAATTGAATGAGTTCATATGTTCTTTGCATCTTCTCATTTTTTGCTGTTGCAATTAGTACTATGTTAAAATGCCTTCAAAGATAGAGAGCTGGAAATACTGATTCACTTTTGATATTTGCCTGCACACTTTTAAGAGTAGCATTCTTTCTTTTATTTTTCTTTTGGTAAAATATAATCTGCTTTTCATTTTCCTAATAATAGCTTATGAGCTCTTTATTTCTTTTCACTACTTAACTATGTTGTCAGGCTAAGCTCAGCCTCACATAGGTCTCAATATTCAAAACTTCCCATTTTATCACATTATCTTTACTGATTGTATTTCACTGACTAACCCCCCCCAATAGTTTAACAGCGTTTTCCTATTCTCCCCAAAATTAGTCTCATTTATTAATTGCTTCATTGTAATCTCCCTCAGAAAAAAACCCTTATTATTATCTTGTCCCAGCAGAAATCAGGGCTGAAGCAGAGAAAGCTCACACACAATCTAAATTATCAGTGATTATCTCTGTTCCCCAACCTGTAGCTAATTTGATCTTAGAAGTTGGGTTTTTTTTTTAATGACTTAATGTGTG
This sequence comes from Myotis davidii, assembly GCF_000327345.1. NCBI lineage: Eukaryota > Metazoa > Chordata > Mammalia > Chiroptera > Vespertilionidae > Myotis > Myotis davidii. Next base: position 565,975 of record NW_006292026.1, on the reverse strand, counting down.
CTGGATATCGCAAACATTTTTAAAATTATTCCAATAAAATTATTTTATCAAAATTTGTTGCCAATTTAGAGGGTTTAAAAAAAATCTTCACTGTTGAAAGTATTACATATGTCCCCTTTTTCTCCCATTGACCTCTCCCAGTCTTCCTTTGCCCCCCACCCCAGACCTTCACCATCCCATTGTCTGTGTCCATGGGTTATGCATGTATGCATACAAGTTCATTGGTTGATTTCTTCCCACCCTCCCCTCCCTTCCCTCTGAGGTTTGCCAATTTAGAATTTTGTGTGTGACTTTAAACAGGCAGTAGATGGTTCATTCATTCCCAACTCCATGTTGTTCACTAGGCTACAGGGGGCAGTTAAATGAGATATGGTAAAAATAGCACTGAAGGCCCCTGATTATTCTGAAAGCCCTGCTTGCTTATCTGAGACGTGATCTCACTCAAACTCTCCCACTTCACTTCAAGTTGCCTTTTCTATAAATATCAATGCCCCTTGGCTATCTTATTAGCCCATTAAGTTCCTACTAATTCCAAATTTATATCTCAAAGTATAGACCCTGGATCAGCATCAACAGCAATGTCTGGGAACTCATAAGAAATGCATATTTTTGGGTTCCACGCCACCCCCCACCCCAACTTCCTGAATCAGAAACTCCGGGGGCAGGGGTGTCAATTTGTGTGTTAACAAGCCTTTTTGAGAAACACTGTCAGGTCTTATGCTTCTTATTATCCACATTGCATAGCACAGTATCTATAGAGAGTTAAGTACTCAATATTACATACAATGATAACTTCAATTTTTTAAAGTTTTATTTTATTTATTTTTAAATATATTTTTTATTGTTGATAGTATTACAGATATCTCCCATTTTCCCTCCTTTCCACCCCTCCTCCCAGCACCTACCCACTCTCAGGGCTAAAAGGAGGCGAGGCGGGGAAGGGAGAAAGAAGAGATAACTATAATATTATCAACAATAAAAAGT
>NW_006292026.1:537491-564897 GCF_000327345.1 Myotis davidii | reverse complement strand
GGACATTTACACTATGGAATACTGTGTAGCTGTCAAAAAGAAGGATCTCTTACCCTTTGGGACAGCATGGATGGACCCGGAAAATATTAATGCTAAGTGAAATAAGCCAAACTGAGAAAGACAAATATCACATGATCTCACTTATTTGTGGAATGTAATGATAACTTCAATTCTTAATCCCCCCTACATTCATGTCCTTTACCATGGGATTTTGCAGTTCTTACTAAAGATGCATAGTCTTTTCCCACCCCTTGAATCTGTACTGATTTTATGACTTGCTTAAGCCCATAGTAGTTTATGGTGAAAGTGATTGTATATCAGTCCTGAGTTTAGGCCTCTAGAACCGTTGGATATTTATTTGCACTTGCTCTCTTCTGTCACTAAGCTGAGTTGCTACAATCATCCAAGTTGAGGACAGTGATCTTCAGACGAGGTCAGCAGGTAACTCTAGACATGTGAACAATAAACACTGTTGTAGACCACTGAGGTTTTGCGGTGTTTGTTTTGAAGTGTTATTGTAACAAGTTAGTTCTTGCTACCTCTGTACAATGAATTAAAAAATCTAAACTTCTACCATTATCTGTGTCAGCCTACATCAAACATGGTCCAAATATCTGCTTTTTCCTGCCTCTAGCTGACAGGGTCTGACCTAATCTTGCCTGCTAGATTTACAGGTGATTTTAGCAATATCTTTCCTGGAACTCCCTGGGCCAAAATTTTTTCTTTTCAGAATCAGATTGATGTCAGCTGATTGCCATCCTTCAGAATGGGCTGTTTTAAACTCGTGAAAGACATGAAGACAGTACATCTAAGTCAATATTATTTTGACATTCTCAGTAATCTAAAAATATTAGAACATAATTCATAGAGAAGCAACATGAGCCACGTACCATGCAATAGGAAACTTCCTTACTAAAGTTTACATCAAGAAAAATATCTCATATCATCCAGATATGAGGCCTATTATTTGGTTGAGAGGCAAATTTGGATTTGGGCATAATTCTTCAGCTAGCTTTAAAGATGTGTGATAATTTTTCCATTCAGTCACCTGTGACTCAGCTTTCCTCCATTTGGCTTTTATTTCTTGGTCTTACAGTCAAAGCTACTGAACTGAAATCTGTCTTCTTTCTGAATAACACTTTTCAAATTATAACAATGACTTATCTTGAATAATACCTCATGAAGCAGACAGAATTGCACTTTATCCAGCTTTCACCTCACATTCAGAGAGACATCTATTTTCTAATTAAACTCTATATTTATCTTTTCTGAGAATGACAGAGCTCATCACTATAGATTGAATATTTATTATGAAATTGTATCGATTTCTGCAGTTTTTAGAGCACCAAGTACAGGGCACTGCACAGAAGTATGTTTTGATAATAATTTAAATCCCATTGTTCTTTTGCTTAGATTTGAATTATTTGCTAAATGGTATGCTAATTGCCATAAAGAGCTACTGCAGTTTCGAAAAGCACAGAACTTTCTTTTAAGTTGCAGTGTGAAACCTAAGTAAATCTAGCTCATTGTTAGGAAATAATTATCAAACTTTGGAAGTGTATAGCAACCCCCCCAAAGGAGGTAAAAGTTCAGATTCCATGACCTCACTTCCAGATATTCAGATTTATTCAGCTTGGGGGCAGGCCTGGGAATCTGAATTTTCAACCATTGCCATAGTTATTTATGACACAGTAAAGTTTTTAAAAAGTTATTCATGAGGTTCTGATATAGCTTTTCCAGAATCCACATTTTAAAACTCACTAGTATATTGCACATAGCTATTCTGAATACATTTTAAATAAAGTAATAATATACCTTTAAAAATCAAATTATCTTTTTAATGATGTCATGTAGCACCTTACGTGACATAATCTAAGTAATATAAATGAGATCATTAGCAATTTTAGGGAGCTATGCTGGGAGACACTGAGAGGGCTAGAAAAGTAATGTAATTCACCATGTATTTACCATTTTATGTCTCTCAGAGAAGATATGCCCAATGAAGTAATATATGTGAAACCACTTTTAAGTTGTAAAGTACCTCACAAAAATAAGACACTTTCTTCTGAACCTTAGAAGTCATTTCTTTAAACTGAAAATTTTGATCCGTGGGTGCTGTTGATGTGGGCAAAGCACAGGTGGTGCTGATGCAAGTGAGATATTAAACGACATTAATTTCTGAAAAAAATATAACAGAATGTCTTTCGAAGTTATATGTCAGGATGGATCTAAGATAGCTGTGAAGTGAATAGCCTGAGGCATTTACTTCAAACAATTCTGAAAGCATTATACCAAATATTATTGAGAATCCTTGCTACCCAGCTATCTAGGGTGACAAGGACTGAACTGTCTATAAAGAACATCAAGAAGAAAGGTTATAGCACATGAAAAGAAAGCCTACAGAAACCAATTTAATATTAGGTGGCTATTATAAACCAATTTTGGAATGATGGCCATGAAAATGCTTTGAACACTGTATAGTGCTACAAAAATAGGTGATGGCTATAATTATGAATTGTTACATTCAAAGACTTCACCTTAGGTTGGGACTACTTGCCTTTATGCTTGATGATATTGGATAGAGCCACCCGGTCATTGATAGCTGTGGCATTCTGAGAAGTTTACCCCTCTAGAATTATTCCCTTTTACTCATAGGGATGTACCATAAGGTGCCTGATTTTTAGTACACCCTCAACATGTGCCTGAATATCCAATTCAAGTCAAGAGTAAAGGGAATCTCAGAGTAAAAGGAATAAGGAGGCAATTATCTATCTGGGGTCATGGCCCACATTTTTTTCTTGGGCTTACCTCTTTTTGGTTTGGGTAGAATAGAGTACTAGGTGAAATCAGACCAATAAACCAAATGTCTTAAGTGCTTTCAAATTTTATCATTCACCAATTCTACTAGCCAGGAAGCATTTTTTAAAACATCTGAAACATGAGGATCTTAACATTTCCCTTCCTTACATTGAGGCTTAATGCCACCAGAGTGTTAGGTGAGTCTTTGAAGTAAATGTAACAGAGAAAAGAAGCCTCATTCCATGGTTTGGGAAAATTGTTTCCTAAATACAATTCTATTATACTGCAGGCCTGGTGCATGAAATTCATGCATGGATACAATCCCAAGGTCTGGCCGGCGATCAGCACCAATCTGTGGGGCAACCAGCAGGGCGATCAGGGGGCCCCCTGCTGGCACCCGCCTTTGCTGGCCTGGGGCCTGCGGGCTGGGGGTAGCTCCTGCATTGAGCATCTGCTCCCTGGTGGTCAGTGCACGTCATAGTGACCGGTCATTCCACAGGTCATTCTCCTGTTCAATTGATTTACATATTAGGCTTTTATTATATAGGACAGTAGAATGCAGCCATAATGTCAATGGTTATATCTTATCACTACAGGTCATTATAATAAAAACTAGGGAAAATATTGCCAATGTAAAAGGGAAGGCTACAAAAATATGTGGGATAGAGTGAATTATCCAGCATCTCTTTCTCATCTTTAACTCATGAAGTAAATAGGAATAATGTGCATTTGGTATAAATCTGTGGCATAGGTTTAAATTATGCCACTCTTTAATATATGGAAATTTAGGTCCAATTTTGTTCCCTCAATTTTCCTGTAATTTCATTTACTCAACAGATATCCATTTAGTACCTATACAATGTCACTCACTAGTAGGTGCTAGAGATATAGCTGAGAAGATACTAGCAGGTAATACTGATATGAGGGATTGTGCTTCAAAACATTATTTTACATCTGTTGCTAAAGAAAAACAATGGTAGTTGCAGAGATAAACACTAGGAACAACAACATTTTTGGTATCACTCTGTGGTACCCAGTGTGGTAATACACATAGGCACTGAGGCTTGGGCATGTGACTTGCTATGTTCAATGGACATTAGCAAACAAGACATAATCAGCATTTTGAAAGACGCTTGCTCATTGGGGCTTACCTTCTCTTGCTAATCATTTGAACCCCATGAATGTCATCAGAAGAAACCTAGTGTGAGCAGGTTTTTCTGGCTCTTACCCAAGTCAGTTTGGTTGAATTGCCATGGTCACCAAAGACTCCCTTTTAAAGACCCTTCCTCTGTAAAGAGGAATGATGATAGCCCTAAAGAGAATAGTCTAGCAAGGTTTTGGAAAATTCAATAATGAGTGCCCAGTGAATTGCAGAAGCTATTTGTAAAGTGGTTAGAATACTGCAGCTCTAATATTGGGAGAGATTAGACAATTCTTATCTGGCACTGACACCCGAACCTCTTAATCAGCCACTAGTGAGTCATATTAAGTTTTACAATTGTTGCATTAAAGGTTAAATATAATTGGTTATAGTCTAACTTTCTCTTCCACTGCAATAGCTTCTGCCATAACTTTAGCTATAACGGAGTCTTTTAAATTCATGATCTGAGCTCTTATTTAGTGTTTCAGTGGGTAATTTCAAGTTGATATGAATAAAATTTTAATGTGTCTATAAAATTTTCTTGAAGGAAAAATATTACTGGGGAGGGTCACAGTACAATTAACTAAATATGCCTAGTCAGTACATAGATAATTTTACTACTTTTCTTTATGAAGAATCTTTCTCTCAAGAACACAAAGTTTTTTGGAAGCTGTATCCTGCTGTGTTTCTCTCATTGTCCTTGGTGTTATGGCTCTGACCATGTGAACCCTGTGGATAGGATTGCTTATGGGATTTGTCATTTGTTGTTCACCGTATTTGTAGGTTGCTCTGGATTTATGGCCAAATGGAGTTGCTTGGTTGTTGTCTTTAGCCACTGAGGTAGCTAATGCTGTTTCAGTGAGTCAAGAATTATTTTTTTCCAGCACTTAGAATATTGTACTTAGCACTTAAATTATTGTCAAAAACCTATAAAACATCTGTCAGTGATTGTCTTATGATTTAATTTAGGGACATAAAATGCAGACCAGAGGCTTACTGTTACTTGTGTGCCCTCACAAGTTTTTATCTCAGGAGCCCACACCTTGAGTCTAGGATGGGGGAGGAGAGGTTGCAGAATAGGACCCTACAGATCAGGTACGTCTGCAATATATACTAGACGTGGCTTTTTATCATATGACAATGTATCAGCTTCACCCACAAAAAGTAAAACACCGATTCAAATTACAAGAGATATTTTTCTAATTTGTCAACTTGGAAAATAATAAATGATTTGATTTGTATTGCCGAGGGGTAGGCAATCAGGTATCTCTTTACATTGCTTATAGTAATTTAAATTGACTAATTTTTATTCAAGAAAATTGGGAAAGAATTATCAAAACTGAAAATACAAAAATGTTTGGAACTAGCAATATCTCTTGTAAGAATATATACTAAAGATATCTGACTATCATATATAAAATGATAGTCACTGCAGCATTGGTTAAATGATAAAGGATTGGAGACAACTAAATGTCTACCAATGAGCACTTACTAAATAAATTATTGTATACTCATTTTATGTAATAATAAACAGTTGTATTAAATGAAATAAGGCACTCTAGCTAGTTTGGCTCAGTGGATAGAGTGTAGGCCTGTGGACTGAAGGGTCCCGGGTTCAGTTTTGGTCAAGGGCACATGCCTGGGTTGTGGGCTTGATCCCCAGTAGGGGGCATGCAGGAGGCAGCTGATCAATGATTCTCTCTCAGCATTGATGTTTCTGTCTCTCTCTCCCTCTCCCTTCCTCTCTGAAAACAATAAAAATATATTTAAAAAAATAAATGAAACAAGGCAATTCCATGTGTCCTAACATGTAATATTCTCTGATATATATCTTTAAGTGTGGGAGGGGGTCAAGGTATAGATCAGTGTATATAGTATGATACTACTGGTATTAAAATAATTATTTGTGAATATGCTTAAATTTGCTTGTAATTTCCCTGGATGAATACACAAGAAATGAATACCAGTTTTTGTAATCAGAGGGGAACTGTTTAATGAGGATCATAGTGCATTAGATTATTGTTCAGCATATACCCATTCCCATGCCCTTGCCACTTTAAGGTAGAGTTTAATTTCCTGCCCTAGTGACTAGCACTTGGCCATATGACTTGCATTGGCAATAGAATAGAACAGATATGACACAAGCATGTCCTTGAGCAGTTCTTGCCTAGCAATGCACTTCTGTGATTGCCATGAGAGTAACATGTCCCAGGTAGCCACTGTCTCTTCAGCCTGCCACCCTCAATGATGTGTAGATTATTCCCAAGCTTGACTGCAAGCTTAAATCCAAGTTTACACAACCCACAATCTGAAGAAGAGGAGCCCCTGCCAATTTGTAGGCTTTTAAGTGAGATAAATCAGTGCTTGCTGATGTAAACCACTTAATTCTGGGGTGATTTGTTATACAGCAGCATGATTGCAGCAATAGCAACTTATATAGCTATACACTTTTTAAATGTTATATAATTACATGTAGTATCCATTGAAAAAGGTACATTAAAATAATTTATTAACCTCTGTCTCCTCAAAACCAATCCAGAAAATGCACACAAAACAAGAAATAACTTTAGATTGAACAATGATAAAGCCTATGCCTTAGTCATATTTGAACTGATCAGCTGACATAGTAATGTATGGTTTGAGATTCCTCATTTTATCCTTAATCTGGCAATCCACTGAAGTACCAATTAGTCTTATAAAGAAAACTTACTAAAGTGGAAAGAAAGAATGTGTTGTCATATGGTGAAGACCAATTGTTTTTGTCTATGGGAAGATGAGATACTGAAAGATGTTTTAATTATGTTAAATATTTTTAGTGTTTTGTTTATCTAAATTGGATATACTTAAGTAGAAGCAGAAATGATTCAATAGCATTTTGTTTGAATACATACAGGATTATACTGGAATACCAAGGTATTATAGGAATAGAAATGCCTCAAACCAGAGTACATCACCCATAGATATAGCAGATGTCAAGTAAGTGACTTTGTTTTAAGATTATACCATGCCATTAAACCTAAAAGTGTAATTAAGTCGTTATATAAAACCAGACTGATGGTGATTTACCAAAGTATATTTTTGGAGAAGACTCTATCAACCATGGGCATTTGTGCTAACCAGATCTTCTTTGAGAAAACTGATCATCTATCCACTTCATAGTTTACTGAATGAAGGCTGGGATCCACAGAATCAGAAAACTGGAAAAACATACTCTGTCCAGCATCAATATTTTATACAAGAGAGTGACTGTAAATATCAGATCACCACTCTTATTAGAATTTGATTATATGACATAAAGGGAATCATGGAGTTGGCAGTAGGGACAAACTGTGAGAATCCCTGAGACAGAAGATGCCATGACATAGAAGAGAGAATAGGAGGAGGTTATTGGGAGTAAAAAGAGCAGAAGAAGTAGCATGAGCAATAGTTGGATTCACCATCATGGCAGATGACTAGAGTAGGAAGCATTGCAGGCCTACTTTACAGCAGCCAGAAGTTGTCCCAGGTGCTGGATTTGCCTTGAATTTTGAATGATAGTCTTAAAGCAGGCTTCACTTCCCTTCAGGTCTGGTTCTGAGATGGCATCTGTTTTTCCTCTCTTTCCTACACATTCTTACAAATGCATGAGACCTGAAAAAGTCCAACTAACCTAACAGTCAACCTCAAAGCCTCTGGTTATCTCCAGATAAGAAAAACTCTGTTTTCTAGCAACTGATTATATCACTAACGCCAGAAATATCACTTTAATTGGAATAAATCAGGACTCCAAGGATGGCTTCATAGAAATGTGTTGCCACTGTTGGAAAAAGGAAAAAACCCTCAAATATATGGTTTTATAATTTGTTTTCTTATTAGTGTGTTAACTTGTATATTCATCTGACCATGAAGATAATAATTCTCAACACTTGAAAGTCTTACTACATGCAAATGATAAGCTTTTGAAATGATAAAATGTCAGTGAATTAGAAAACTGGAGGATTCTGTTTATCTATGTATGTTATTCTCATAATGCACAATTCCTTCTATTCTAATTCATTTATTTATGTCACAGACATAATAGTTATAGTTGTCTATTAATATATACAAATTAAATTATGAAAAATGGAATGAATATTGTTACAACCATAAAGTTCCACATAATTGTAAACATTAAATATTCTCCTATCATATCCTCCTTATAAAGTAATTGATAGCTCTGTAAATTTTTCAATAGAAATGAGGCTTCAACTATCACAAATATAATGAGGATTGATGTGGTCAATTTGCATGGACCATCTTCAGAATGATGAATGTCAATTTATTTTTATTGTGTTCACTAGAGCACAAGGACTCTTCTACAATAAATGATCTAAAAGCTCTAAGCAAGTAGTTTCTGAAAAGCATTTGGCCGCATTCCTATACACGGAAACATTGAACTGATAAAACAATTAGTCAGACTACAAATTAACTAAGAAGCTTTACTTCTACATTACTGTGTTTAATTCCCGAAATCAGCTCTAAAAGAGTAAGAGACCCGTTATCCTAAAGCCCAGTAAATGGGCCCTTGGACTTTTTTGCCCCCATGAAGCATCTACATTCACATTAAGTCTTCAGCTGCATGATTTTTGTTTTAAGAAGAAAATCATCATTTGAATGAAGAGTAAATCCCTACATTGAAAACGTGTTATAGATGGTAAATAAATTAGCCTAAGATTATGATATGATTATGGAAAAATGTTAAACACCGGGAAATGATTTCAAAACATTTGTTTTTTATATTAAAAGTCCTTATAATTCAATATTCCTATATAAAAATATTCCAGATAAATGTTTTCTGCTGATAAATTCTATTTCTAGAAGGATAAGGTAATATTAAACATAATTCTTTACAGATATTTAAAATATAGGACTAGTTTGCTATAGTATGTTCCATAATAATTTTTTGCAGTTTTATATCATAATTATGGTGTATATAAACTGACATTAACTTTTTCAAATATTAATGATCCCAATCAACCCAATGAAAGGAGAGCTATATCAGAAGCTTTCTGGGTGGCAGTAAAACATATAGGATTTTGAAATGGAAAATTTAGAGAATACCAGTAATAGCTAAGTTAATTACCCTCAATATTTTTCTTACCTTATACAATTCATAGTACAAGATCAAAGATATATATTACTTCCTTTCTCATTTAACATAGCAGATGAAAAGTCGGGCTTTCTGAAATGAGTGGTATTCGCCTTCTTTTCCTAGGTAAATTATTGGGTCATAGTAATGTTCAACATCGTAACTCAGTTATTGAGGGGTCATGTCCTACAGCGGTACCCTGTTTGGATGTGGGACAAGGAAGGTGCCTGGCAGGTGCCTTCAGGGTGAAGTGGGACTTGCTCAGAGAGATGAAGTGCTAAAGAAAAGTTGGAATTGTATAGAACTTGTTTGGAGCTCCATTCAATGATGCTAAACAGACTTTCCCAAAAGAGAAATAATTCCCCAATCTCTGTTTTCATACTTGGACATCTCAAGTGAAAATACCCTTAAACTTCCTATATTGACCCCTATAAACTCATGCATCTTCATTCATTTTCTTCCTTTTTGTTTCAAAAGATGAGCTGTTCCTTCACCACAGTGCTCTGAAATCTAGATAGAATCCAGCCTCTCTCCTATGAGATATCTAGCATCAACTTTTTCTAATATATATTTAATAATTCTATTGTCTCCTTCTTTTCTCAGTATATGTGGTACTCTTGGCTGCCTACCAATGACTTTGACTTCCCTCTTTCTTTTTTGTTGGTTTTGCCATTCCTCCATGATAATGACTGAGTGCCCAGGTATCTTATTCCCCAGCCTTTCATTTGGTGGAGGAAAACATTGCTTAGTTTTTGCAAAAGATAGTTCTCAATGATAAGAGGAACAATCCCCTTTCTTTCCCCTCCTCCCTGCTTTGGATGCTGACTTGTAAGGACATGAAGCCTGGAGCTACAACAGACATCTTATAATCAGGATAGAAAAACACGGAGGACACATGAAGAATAGTATGCGGGAACAATTAAAGTAGCCTTGGTGATCTTGGTGACATCATTGAACTATTGAACAAACAACAAGTTCAACTATCCCTGGTCTTCTTCCTGGGTAAGAAAAGCAAACCTAAACAATGTTTGGGCCAATGTTCTATTAACTGTATCAGGAAGCTTTCTAAGTGATTTTGATTTAAGGTAGCTACTTTAGTTGAATGACCCTTTTTTTCCTTTCCCCCTTTCTTCTTCCTGTAATTAAGAGTATGTGTGATGATGGCTGGATCACAGGAAACATTTTGGTCCATGATATGACTTTGAAAATGGAAACTATGTATTAATTATGATAAAGTAGAAAAATATAAAGAGCCTGAGTCGCTAATGACCCTAACAATTCTCAGCTGCCATCCTTGAAATGTATTTTACATGACAGAGAAATAAACTTTTGTCTTATTAGGCCACTCTTTGTTTTGTTTGTTTTCTGTTATAAGCATATGAAATAAATACTGATACATGTAATTTGCAAGTATAAGGAGACATGAATAAAATATTTAGGTGGACTTTTTGGGATGAAAAGATATGCACATTTAAATTTGTGACAGTTACAAATTACTCTATAAAAAGTTAGCATACATTTAAGATTCTATCAAATTTATTATCTCTCAATATATCTTCATCAATCCTGGTTATTACCAAAGTTTTTAAAGATTTGTCATCTGATTACTTTAAAATGATGCTTTTTATTGAGATTTGAATATTAAAAAACTGAGAAATGTTAAGCTAAGACTCTCTTCATTTCTTCCTAGACAATTTATATTTAGTTTTCTGTGACTTGCCTGATAATTGCTTTTTCCCATTTTTCTATGCATTGTCCTTTCCTTTTCTCATTGATTTAAATTATATTAAGGAAATTTATACTTGGCTGTCATGTATGCTGCTGTTTTTTACATTATTTTGCTTCTCTTATAGTTTGTTTTTATGGTACTTTGTGCTAGGGAGGTATGGCAAATATGTATTTAGTAAATTATGAATCTATTTATTCAGTAAGTTTATGTCTGCTAGGGTTTGGACCTTAATTGGTAAGACTTTTCCCATTCAAAAACTTTATAATTGTTTGTACATGCATATGCATAATAGAAATATAAAAATATTCATATTTCCTGGAATTCTGTAAGGATCTTACTTTTTATATTTTGATGTATCTCAAATTTATTTTGAAGAATTGCATAAATATATGGCAGTTTTTTCTCAAAATATTAGTTAGTTGTTTTAATACCATTTATTAAAAATCAATTCTTTTTTTCCATAAATTGAATTATTTTGTAATATTTTAAATTTCATGTTTTTTTTTTCTAGAGAGTAGCACAGTATCTGGCATAAAGTAAATATTCAATATATATATTTGCTGAACAGTTAAAGTTAAGGAATTGTGAAAGAACCCCCACAAATCTTATTGTTAGTTTAATTATGATTATATTGCACATATGGATGAATATAGGAAGAACTTATATTGTGTTGTAACGTACCCCGCGAATCACAAGGACGCGTCAAGAAGTCGAATTAAAGAGTCACATTTATTGCAATCCGGGACTATGAGGGGCCATTCCCAAATCTCATAGCCATAAGATGGTGGCAAAACCAGACTTATATAGGCAAAGATCACAAAGGTATTGATTACATCCCAGGGTTTGGAATGAGGCACCTGGCTTGCAAAAAAGCAGATGACAGAAGCAGCACTGAGTTGCCAGGAACTCATTATCTAGAGCCCTTGGGAAACCTGGGTTTAAATTTAGGCATGTTATCTAAATTACAGTTTTGGGTCTAGAACCCTTGGGTCTTGAGACCACTGAGTTGCCAGGAAATTCATTATCCAGAGCCATCGAAGCTATTTAGAGTAATTGTGCTGTCCTGGTCTTGGGACCACTGAGTCAACTGGAACGCATTATCTGTGGCCACTAAGACAATTTAGGATAATTGTGCTGTCCTGTTTCCCAGGTACAGAAGAATGTGCTTCGATAACCAGTAAGATCACAATCAATGGAATAGTCACATTGCAATCAATAAGGCATTCAATCGAATGGGATGACTTATACAATTCAGAAAATCAAAGTAACTTTTCTATTGTTAAGCCAAACAACAGGGTTAGAGTTAAACTACAGTTTCAATCTGAGATGATTGCTATCATACTTCAATTGTAAACAATATAGAATTTTCTAATTTAAAATCATAGTATGTATTTTATGCCCTGGCCTGTATGGCTTGATTGGTTGGAATATTGCCCCATGCTCCAACCAAGGTTATGGGTTCAATTCCTGGCCAGGACACATGCCTGGGTTATAGGTTTGATCCCAGGTCAGAGTGCATATGGGAGGCAACAGATAGATGAATATATCTCACATTGATGTATCTCTCTCTCTCTCTCTCTCTCTCTCTCTCTCTCTCTCTCTCTCTCCCTCTCTCTAAAATAAAAATAAATCAATATTTTTTTAGGTATTTTATTTTATTTATATTTTTATGTTATATAGTTTAAAGTTTAATTGTTTTTCTCTAGATATTTTCTGCTTTTTAAAAGTTGATTTTCCCCATTTTTCCTGTCTTGATATGTTCCCTCAATATGTTTATATTCTTTGCTCTCTTTTTGCCCTACATCCCATATATGTTAAATATTCTCTGATCCATAAAGTTCTTGCTCTATAACCCTTCCATGGAAGTTATCTTGAGAGGCTTGCATTGTTTTACAGAACTGGTTGTAACTTAACTTTATGAAGGATTTTCAAATGAAAGTGCATTTCTTTGAAAAGTTTAGATTCAAAGGGTCTACTTTATCTTTTTAAAAATCCCATACCTGCACAAGAGATTGGTTGTTAGATACCCACTATTTTTTCTTAATACTGTGCTTGCTATCAGGTTTGGGAGATCTAGATTTGGGAGAAATACAACAGTTATATGAAACAGTTTCTCTTTTCAAACACTAGACAGAATTGATTCAACTAGCAAGCTATGTCCAGCCCTCACTGGGTGGCGCAGTTGGTTGGAGCATCATCCCACACACTAAAAGGTTGCAGGTTCGATTCATGGACAGGGCACATACCAAAGTTGTGGGTTCCATCCCAGGTTGGGATGCATAAGGGAGTAAACTGATCAGTGTTTTCCTCACATCGCAGTTTCTCTCTCTTTGTCTCTTTCTTCCTCTTTCTCTAAAATTAATTAAAACATATCATCAGGTGAGCATTTTTTTAAAAGAGGCATGTCCAGGAGACAAAGTACTTACAGAGCAATGATTTTTAAGTATTACTGGGGCCACAGGTTCCTTTGTGATGATAACTACAGACATTTTCCCTAGAAACTAGTGAGAGCATAAAAGAAAGTCGAACATTAAATTCAATAATATGTATCAGCCAAGGTTCCCACAAAGATTTAAGTAAAGATACTTTAATAGAGGGACAGCTTACTTAGGAATGGACAAACTTGGGGGGACCAAAACTGAAAGGAAATACTGAGGCATCCAAAGAGTAGCAGCACCAGAAAGTCATTACTATTCTCAGTCTCTCTCAAAGGGCTAAGGGGAGACCTCTAAATACTGGAATCACGGAGGAAGGCTGTCTGATGGGAGAGCTGCAGCTGGTACTAGAAAATCAGCACCAAGCTGGATGGAGTAGGGAAGAAATGCCTAGAACTTTCTCTCCTTCCAACCTCCAGTCTTCTGCCAATGGGAAGTTAGCCAACAAAGGGGCCCAGTGAGGTAGTCCATGGTAATCAGCTTTCCTGGGAATAAAAAATGAAAGACAACCTAACTTTACACATTAAGGACCTAGAAAAGAAGAACAAACTGAGCCTAAAGTTCGCAGAAGGAAGGGAATAACAAAGATCAGAGGAGAAATAGAAGAAATAGAGACCAGAAAAGATCAATAACATTAAGAGCTAGCCTTTTGAAAAGGTAAGCAAAGTTGAGAAACTTTTATCTGGACTAATCAAGAAAAAAAGAGAAGGCAAAATCAGAAATGAAAGAGAAGGCATTACAACGTACAAAACAGAAATATAAAGGATCAAAGAGACTACTATGAACAATTGTATATATTTATGTCAATAATATCTCAAAGAAAGCTGAGAACTTTTAGATAATAAAACTCTTTCAGAAATCTAAAAGAACAAGTTTTCACACTTAAATTTAACTTTTTATAACAAAGAGAAATACAACCATATAAATATTGACTAAGAGTATATCTGTTCATGTTTCTCTTCATTTTAAAATAAATACTTTTCTTTGACTATAGTATATTGGGCAAATTAATATTTTAAAAAAATAGATACAGTGTTAAAATTCCAAGTCAGTAAGATATGAAATTAAAGGCAAAATTAATTCTAGAGAGAAAATTCAAGAATATATTTGTTGTCATTTTTTAAGGTTTTGTATTATAAATTGTTTTGGTTTGTATCACCAGAGACATCTAGAAATAACTGTTTCAAACATCAGACTCCAGATGGATGCATTTAAGCTGTTGCATTCTAAAGATAGAAATATTTCTGTTAAATCAAATTGTATTTTGTCAAAAGTACAGGAATAAGGCAATAACTTGTTCAAAAATACTTAGGAATAGTTACTAATACTTATAATAGTTCCATCAATAGATAATCGTTTGAATTCTTGAAGTGCATTTACATTAATTTCATGGTTATTGGCCACATTCTCCAGATTTTGAATTTAGTCAATATATGTAATATTTCTCCTTTTCTGGTCACAGATTAAATTAGTTAAAAAAATTATCTATTCCCTCAGTCTGACTTTTGCCAAGTTAAATTGTCATTCTCTTTGACAGGGCAAAGAAAGCTCAGCTGCCGGTTTTTATGGCAAGAACAGCATTGTCTCACATGCATTCTTGTACCCTACTTCAAAGCAGACTTTCATTTCAACAGATTTGTCTTTTATTTGTCTCAATACCGAGTCAAGGAAGCTTTCTATACCAGCAGTTTTCCCAAAGTGGGGTGGGGGGTTAACAGTAAAAACAACCACCTACTCAGTCCTCTAAACACAGCTTTCTGAGTTAAAGTATAAAAGATTTGCAATGAGAGAAAATCACATAGAATTGTCTATTTCTGTGTAGAGACAAGGAACTAAAAAGGAAACCCAAAATAGGAGGGAAGGAAGGGGAGCTGCCAGTGACTCAGTGGGGACCTTTAGTAAATCCTTTAACCTGGTCTCATTGCCTTTCAAACTAATCCAGGCCCGCCCTCGCCTCCCAGAACTTTAATCCCTTTATCCCATTTATATTACTACTCCCTCCCTCCTATGACTAAACATATTTCTTTTCTTAATACCTTTTTCCTGGGTGGTAGATTTTTTTCTTCCCTCCTCATCTTGCTCTGTATGACTGGAATCATTCTAGTGAGTCAGATGTATCCTTTTCGAATCACAGTTTGCATACAACCTTCCTGTAACAACCTGTAAGTTGCTGCTCACCCTTTTTATTGGAGTAATTATTAAAGCAAGCAGAAACATTTATTTCAAAAGTTTCATCACATTATTTATCAAGACTTATCAAACTTGCTAATGAACTGCATTGGTAAGATTTCACTCAGTAAGAGACATGTTGTTTCTTCAGAGAAATTGTCCTGTTTTCTGCTTCCTTTTTCCAAACCTGGGTCATGTGCACAGAAATAGATTTTGGGAAATAATACAATTGCCCTAGACCTAGACGGAAGATTGTTTGTCTTTGATGAAGTGGATGAAAGTGCCCAGCCAGAGTGGCTCTGTGGTTGAGCGTCGACCTATGAACCTGGAGGTCATGGTTCAATTCCAAGTCAGGGCACATGCCCGGGTTGCAGGCTTGATCCCCAGTGTGGGGCATGCAGGAGGAGGCAGCTGATCAATGATTCTCTCTCATCATTGATGTTTCTAACTCTCTCTTCCTTTCCTTCCTCTCTGAAAAAAAAATAAAAATTTTTTTAAAAGAAGTGGATGAAAATAATTAAAGGTTAGGGATTGTACTCTGACCAGATTAAAAGTGCTGCTTTAACTCTTTATCTTATAGTTGTTTCCTACTAATAATATTGGATTTATGAAAACTGGAACAAGCTCTAACTACATTTATGCTGCAAAATACTGGTAGAATGCATTATGAATTTTAGAAATGCAAAGGATTATATATGTACTCATGCTGAAAATTAATATTTTAAGCACTATTTTTGTAAACACTACATTGAATTAATTGAGAAAGTAGGAAACCCCAGAGAGCAAAAAAGTTTTCCTCTGAAACTGTTTTGGGCTGAAGATTGTTAAAAGAGGTCATTGAAAGGATGTGACCACCAGTTGACCCCCAAGGAGGACCTGGGAAATTGGAGTCTTCTCAACCCCTCACCTGGACTTGGGATGTACGTTCTGTCCATCATTCCCACAGTGGGAGACCTTCAAGGCCTTCAGAGAGCAGGTGTTATTGAGACCATCTGGACTGAACATGTGACTGAAGCCAGTTACAGCCCCTATATAAACTTTTAATATTCCAGCAGGTGGGTACAGAGATCTACTTATCTTCAGTACTTATCTTCAGATGACCAACACAAGCTTCATATATACATTCCTTTATTTATTTATTCCTTTATTTATTATTTATTTATTTATTGTAGAGAGTTACTTGTCTTGTGATGCCCAACACAAGCCATATATATATATTTTCCATTGATTTTTTTAGAGAGAGGGAAAGACAGAGAGAAACATCAATGTGAGAGAAACACATTGATTGGTTACTTCCTGGATGAGCCCTGACCAGGGCCCCCAGGGAGGAGCCTGCAACCAAAGTATGTGCCCTTGACAGGAATCGAACCTGGGACCCTTCAGTCCGCAGGCTGACGCTCTATCCACTGAGCCAAACCGGCTAGGACTATAAGTTTCCTTACTTGTTAAACCTGCCACCTACCAAACTGCAGTGGCCTGCCTTTTCCTTCCATCCCCCCTTGCCCTCTGTGTCCCCAATTTAAAAACCAAAAAAATTGATACAGAAGAATGGAAACCAAAACAATTCTTTATTTTTATTTTTTTTCTTTATTGATTAAGATATTACATATGTGTCCTTATCTCCCCATTGCCCCCTACCTCTCCATTCATGCCCTCACCCCTCTGGTGTCCATGTCCATTGGTTACAGTTCCATCCATGCTGTTGGAAATGGTAAGAATCCATTCTTTTTTTACAGCAGCATAGTATCCCATTGTGTAGATGTACCACAGTTCTTTAATCCACTCATCTGCTGATGGGCACTTAGGCTGTTTCCAAATCGTAGCTATCATGAATTGTGCTGCTATGAACATAGGGGTGCATGTATCCTTTCTGATTGGTGTTTCCAGTTTCTTGGGATATATTCCTAGAAGAGGGATCACTGAGTCAAATGGGAGTTCCATTTTTAGTTTTTTGAGGAAACTCCATACTGTTCTCCACAGTGGCTGCGCCAGTCTGCCTTCCCACCAGCAGTGCACAAGGGTTCCTTTTTCTCCACATCCTTGCCAGCACTTGTCATTTGTTGATTTGTTGGTGTCAATTTTTATCTCATCGTGTTTCTTTGCATACAACAATTACCTAGGTGAAAGGTGGGGAAGGCAACTTTTTTTCTCCAGACATTTAGTATTATTGTGTATTTTGTTTTACAGAAAGAAACATCAGATGGGTGCATGGTTTAAGGACAGCCCCAGGATTAATGCTTGCTGCTTTCTTTGCCCTTAAGCCAATAAATGTAAGCAAAGAATCTGCTGACTGGTTTCACATTATTTCTGTGAATTTCCAAGATGTTTCCATTTTCTGTGGAAACAATGTTGACACTTCTAACTGCAGTGTGAAAGGATTTTCTTTTGTTTTTGTTTTAAACTGATGTATTTTTCATGTGAAAACCTTTTAGTTTTTTTTGTAATACAGATTTTTAATCTAATATTACTTTGAAGTTAGCTGCATGATTCCCCTTTCACTTTTTTTTCTAGCAAAATGTACCCATTTAACTATCTGAATGGACTCTGTGGGGTTTTCTTTATTTTCTCTTTCCCAGTTCATGGACTCAGAGCTATTTTTAGATGACTATACACTTTTCAAAAGGCTCCATCAAGTCAGTTCTTAAGAGCTTTAGAAATGTTTAGAAGGTGGGGTGAGGGGAGAAGTGCTTTGATATTCTTAGGAAAATTTTCAGGGACAATTTCAGCGGTGCTGACCTTCTGTATCAAGTTTTACCCACACAAATGGGCTCTTGATTGTCAACTTGATTTTTAAGAGGGCCTACAAATGTTATCTAGGATAAAATTAATTCAAATGATGCAAGTTGACATATCATTTACATTTCATATCATACAAATTTTCCAAAATCCCTGGATATAACATAACAAACAAGCATATGAAGACTCTGAAAAGTGTTAAGACGAAGATGGACTGTCTAGGGACCTTGACCAGAATGCATCAGAGTGAATTCTTTGGGTTTCCTTATTGCCTCCCATATATCCTGGACAGGGCTCTCCAGAAGCCTCTAATTCAGAACCACTTATAGCCACAAACAAAAGAAAACTGAAAAATAAGTCCCTTTCTCTAGCCAAAGGACCAGGAAAAGGATAGCTTAATAATAAAGAATATTCTGGCACTACTTACTCTACTCCTGCCAAACATCAAGGGAAAAAAAAATATCTCCCACCTCCAGGATTTCAATAGGGGCTGAGTTGGCATTTGGTCTTCTACACCTCTATCTTGCCCTGTAAAAGGACATGGCATTTTCATTCCTTCCTTCTTCCTAGGGTGGGGCAAGGCAGGGGCCTGTCATTCTGAGTGGGAACTTATCTTCCATTTATTGCCTGATAGAAGCAGGCAGCACTCAAATGCCCCTGCTGAGTGAAGTGAGCAGGTTGTTCAGGGCATTTGATTGACCATAGCCCACCCAGTGCAACCAGCATGTGCTCTGATTCCCCTACAGGGATAGTGTTAGTGAGGCGGAGCAGGGACCTGGTTTTCCATCCCCTTCCTGGCAGTAGGAGGTGGTACTCTGATTTTACAACCTGGTAGTATCAGTGAGATCCAGCTGTGAGCGGAGCCTCTTTCCCCATCTGGCATCCATGAGGCTGTAGGAAGTGAGGCTAGTTGGCACTCTGCTTCCTCCCCTTTGCTTTCCTGGTGTCAGAGAGGACCATGGGAGAGAGTAAACTTCTGCCCCCACCCTGCAGCAACAATGTGGTCTGAGTAAGTCAACCTTCCCCCTTAGTAGTGTTAGCAGGGCCAAGTGGAAAGATGAGTTTGCACCTCCACTCAGAGGTAATGAGGTGGTGTGAGTTGGTCCCCTGATTTCACCAGGAGAGTGTCAGTGAGTTTGAGGGGAGCTACACCTTTATTACACTTGTTTGTAACGATGCAGTGTGTGTCGCTGTCAGGATGGTTGGTGAAATCCAGTGAGAAGCAAAACATCCACAGCAAACAGCCCCCACTCTGAGCTTGAACAGGGGACTGCCTACTAGTACTAAAAAAGGGAGGTTAAGCAGGATCCAGAGTCTCCAATATAATATCAAAAATGTCCAGAATAAACTAGAAAATCACTTGTCAGACTAAGTATCAGGAAAATCACAGCATGCATGAAAAATAAAAGACAACTAACTGATAACAACACCAAGATGAATCAAATCTTGGCATTACACAATTTTAAGTTATTGTGCGTGTACATGTGTTTGTGTGTGTGTATGTGTGTGATGAGAACAATTGAGATTTACTCTCTTAGTAAATTTCAAATATACAATGTAGTGTTAACTATAGTCACCATGTTGTACATCAGACCTCCACAATGAATTCATTTTCCAACTGAATGTTTGTACCCTTTGACCAACATCTCCCCATTCTCCTCATTCTACAGCTCTTGGAAACCACCATGCTACTGTCTGGTTCTGTAAGTTCAACTTTCTTAGGTTTCCATAAAAGTGAGGTTTTACAGTAATTGTCTTACTGTGTCTTGCTTATTTCACTTTGACATGGACTTTAAACCAGCCACCATACAAATTTATAAACAAGCAATTACAAATTATTTTTAATATATTTTTATTGATTTTTTACAGAGAGGAAGGGAGAGGGATAGAGAGTTAGAAACATCAATGAGAGAGAAACATCGATCAGCTGCCTCCTGCACACCTCCTACTGGGGATGTGCCCGCAACCAAGGTACATGCCCTTGGCCGGAATCGAACCTGGGACCTTTCAGTCCGCAGGCCGACACTCTATCCACTGAGTCAAACCGGTTAGGGCACAAATTATTTTAAACAAAGGAAAAAGAAAATTTCAACAAAGAAATGGAATTTATTATAAAGAACCAAATTGAAATATTAGAAGCGAAAAGTATAATAACTAAAATAAAAAACTCAATGGATGGGCTTATTAGTAGAGTGGGGATTTCAAAGGATGGAATTAGTGAATTTATGGAGATATTATTAGAAGTTAATCCAAACATAGAGTGACCATATGACCCAGCGATTCCACTCCTAGCCATATTCCCAAGAGAAATAAAAATTTATGTCCATGCAAATACTTGTAAACAAATGTTTATAGCAGCATTGTTCATACTGGTCAAAAGTGAAAACAACACAAATGTCCATCAACAGATGAATGAGTGAACAAAATTATATCCCAAAGGGTGGAATATTATTTAACCATAAAAATGACTGGAGTATTTGTATACTGCAACATAGCTAAATCACAAAAAACATAATGCTAAGATAAATAGGCAAAATATAAAAAGCCACATAGCCCTAACTAGCCAGGCACAAATAGCCACATATTGTATCATTCCATTTATATGAAAAGTTCAGATTAGGCAAATCTATAGAGACAATTATATTAGTGCTTTCCAGAGGTTGTAAATGAGGAAAATGGGTAATGACTCTTAATTGGTACAATATTTCTTTTGAAAATGATGAAAATGTTCTGAAATGGATTGAGGTGGTAGTCTCCCAACTCTGCTAAATACTAGTATACTAAAAGCCATTTAATTATATACTTTAAATAGGTGAAATTTATGGTATATAAATTATGTCTCAATAAAGACACTGACATTAAAATAAATGTTATGTTAACGTAGCAGACTAGGATAGACCATTTTGAATACCCATATGCCTTTATGCATATATAAAAATGATTATTTAAAACAAAAGGAGACATCCAAATTCAATTCCACTCAAATCTTATCTTTTTTGAGCAACTGTGTAAAGCACTGTGTTGGGTGTGCTCTGGGGCACATAGGCATGAATAAGAAACAGGTCTGAATCTCAGCTTACACCCACTAGAAGAAGATATATCTATATCCATATTCATATCCATATATATCTAATCTAAGATGGTCATGTTCACATGATTTGCTTCATTTATTCAGATATAGCACCAATACATAAAAAATACAGAAGTTAATGTTAAAATTAGGAACCTTACACAGTTGAACTGTATTATTTTTTTATGTTGAGGCTCCCATAGCAATGATAAGAAATGCAAAACTGAAGTATGGTTTAAGTCAACTATCATTCTTCTTGATCCAATCAGATACTTTAAGGACCTTTCCTTTGGGCAATTGTTTGTTAAATCAACCTGCTCAACACTCCTATATTAACTTGGAAATAATCACTATTTCTAGCTGTAACACTTGACTAGGCTAATAATGTTTTGAATTAATTGACTAGCTTGCAAATGTGGATCTATTTGATGCATCTGACTGTGCAATTTTCCATGTGTTGTGTTGGCTCATTTGAGATTCTGTGAAGAATATGATGATTGACAGAAAAGGTTCTCTAAAGCAGCATTTATTTTGGAGATACATTACCTTTTATTCGTGAACTTGGCAGGTCAACCTAATGTAAACTGATTGCAATTAACAATCACACAGCAAGCTACTAATGTCCACACTGAGAGAGGGTATTTGTCCAATCAAATGTAGTTAATAATCTCTTGATAAATTACAAAGTTGGAATGAAACTTTCTGTAATCTGAGGTGGGAGAAAAGTAAACACGCTCAGAACATTGTTATCTCTTTGATAAAGTTCTAGCAGTGCACATTTATCCAAACTTTTCCCCCTGACTCCTCTCCACCCAACAAGGGGAGAAGATACGTGAATGAGGCCCATTTCTTCTAAAAGACAAAATTCAGAAACGAATAATAGCAATTCAAAGACACTATATAGTGGCATAGTGTTGTCAGCTCCAAGTCAACTTGCCTGGGTTCAAATTTCTCTTCCACTACTTAATAGCTTTGGGCAAGTCTCTATCTATCTCTGAGCCCTAGTTTACTTATCTGTGTAATGGGAATAAAAATGTAATTTATCACATAAGATATTTGGGAATTTTTAATGAGATAATACATACAAAGTGTTTAGCATATAGCATACTGCCTGGCACTTATAAACACTCTGTAAATGTTCACAATTATTATTAACTATTATTTTACTCATAGAATTAATTGGACACAGTTGGGATGTACTACCACCATGAAGATGAGTGTGGACCATAGATATAATATTGAAAACTGGGTTTCTAAAGGCATTTGAGATCAGGTAAATAGAGTAGGCCATCAAGAGAGTTAAAAAGATCAAAAGTTTAATCACACTGAACACACTCTATTTTCTTACAGATACCTACAAAAATATTGAAACAACCTAAATTAACTACTTAACTGCCTGTTAAGGTAGAAGTGGTAAAATTCTCTTGTTAAGCCCAAATTAACTGTGTTCTTCATTACATCTCTGCTAGGTGATCAGAAAGCTGCTTAGGTTGTTCCTTTTATTTAATTTATCTTTATTGTTGAAAAAGTATTACAGATGTCCCCTTCCCCCCCTCATTGACCCCCTCCACCTCACACCTGCCCCTGCCCCCAGGCCTTCATGACACCATTCTCTATGTCCATGGGGTATGCATATATGCATATAAGTCTTTGGTTAATCTTGTCCTGTCCCCTCTCCCTCAACAACCCCCTTTCTTCTGAAATTCAGCAGTCTGTTCCATGCTTCTGTGTATCTGGATCTATTTTTTGTTAATCAATTTATTTTTTCATTAGATTCCATACATAAGTGAGATCATGTGATACTTGCCTTTCTCTGACTGACTTATTTCACTTAGCATAATACTCTCCAGGTCCCTCCATGCTGTCTCAAAGGGTAAGAGATCCTTCATTTTTACAGCTCTTTTGTATTACATGGTGTAAATGTACCACAGCTTTTTTATCCGCTCATTACTGATGGGCAGTTGGGCTGTTTCCAGATCTTAGCTATTGTAAATAGTGCTACCAGCAGTGCACGAGGGGTCCCTTTTCTCCACACCCTCACCTGCACTTGCCATCTGTTGATTTGTTGGTGGTAGCCATTGTGGTTTTAATTTGCATCTCTGTGATGATTAATGAATTTGAGCATTTTTTCATATGTTTATTGGCTATCTGTATGTCCTTTTTGGAGAAGTGTCTATTTAGGTCCTTTGCCCATTTTTAATTGGAGTTTTTGTCTTCCTTTACAAATAAGCCAGAAATAAACCAATTAAGTTGTATGTTCTTTATATATTTTGGAACTTAACTCCTTATCAGATATATTATTCACAAATATGTTCTCCCATGCAGTGGCTCCTTTTTCATTTTGTTGATGGTTCCTTTTGCTGTGCAGAAGCTTTTTATTTTGATGTAGTCCCATTTACTTATTTTCTCCTTAATTTCCTTTGTCCTAGAAGATGTATCCGCAAACATATTGCTATGAGAGATGTCTGAGATTTTACTGTCTATGGTTTCTTCTAGGATTTTTATGGTTCCATAACTTACATTTGTCTTTTATTCATTTTGAGTTCATTCTTGTTTATGGTGTAAGTTGCTGTAGCCACATTTGATCTACCACAGAGCTATATATCTATATGAATGTATTTCTTTGTTTATAAATTAAGCATTGGCCTAGGCCCTAGGTAATATAAAAGTGAATATCATGAGAATTATTTCTGAAGTTAAAATTGACATCAAATAGCACATTTAAATATATAGATTCTAAAAGTAGTCTTTGTTTATTATTTTCCTTGGTAGCATTCTTATTTGATTCAGGTGGTAGACATAGATAAATTTTTTGATTGAAATGGAGACACATGAAGAAATTTGCAATTATGGTCTCGATAGCCACTTAAATTTCCATAAAATAAGTCAGAAATAATAATAAATTCAATTCATTAAAACAGGCGAATTTATGAAAGCAAACTATATTCTGTAGCTAAAATATAAGTTCTTAATGCAGATTGTTATCATGGGCTTATTGTTTAAAAATAATTATTTGCATCCAGAGAACATTCTTTTTAAGTCACACTGTTATTAACATAAAAATTGCTTATCCACCTAATGTATTCCTGTTATGTAGCATCTATTTCCATTTGAATCAGAAAGTGTTCCATGTGTTTCTTGCTAATAAGAATTGTTCTGAGTATGAGAATTTTTCAATTTCTATTTCATATTCTCAAATTTTCATGATATTGGTCTGTCTGCCTAATGTCACTTATGTATGTGACTGATAGGGAGCCTCTTAATATCTCTGGTCCTGCAATGAAAAATACTAAAGGTTCATGCTGTCTTCCTACTGCTTATAGAAATTAACATAGGTGATATTTGGCCTTAGACATTCAACTCACCAATGTAAAAGAATATGATCATTTTAAAGCTTTGGTCATGCTTCTGTGTATACTGACCAGGCAAAGTTGTCAGTTGGATGCTAACTAGAGGAACAGCTAGTATATCCCAGTGACTCAGCTCTACCATTTGTCTGGGAACATGAACAGGTCTCATCTCAGGACACCTGAGTTTTTCTGGGCAGAGGGTTTAACATGTTCAGAACATGCCACCACAATTAGCTCCTGGTTTCTGGTGACTCTTATTAACCAGTATTCTTCTGTTTCTCCTCAAATTTCTGACCTAGCGCTGGCTGGTTTGGCTCAGTGGATAGAATATCAGCCCGTGGACTGAAGGACCACGGGTTCGATTCCAGTTAAGGTCACATACCTGAGTTGCAGGCTCAATCCCTGGCCCTGGTCAGGACACGTGTGGGATGCAACCATTCGATGTGTGTCTCTCACATTGATGTTTCACTTTCTGTCTCTCCCCTTCCCTTCAACTCTCTCTATAAATCAATGGATAAAATATCCTTGGGTGAGGATTAACAAAAAACAAATAAAAACATTAAACATTCATGAAAAACATTTTCTGACCTAATTTTAGACTTGAATAGTGAGTTTCAACCTTACTGTGATCACCAGGGGAGGTTTAAGAAGTCCTGATGCCTGGGTTTTACTGCAGAAAAATTAAATCAGGATCTCTGGAGATGGGGCTCTAAGACATCAGTATTATCCTTCGTGAAGTGACTCCAATATGTAGCAAACATAGTGAACCACCAGTCTAGTGCCTTGAAACACAGAAATGTGGTCTGTGAGAAGCAACACTAACATCACTGGGAGTTTTTCAGAAATGCAGAATTTTGACTTTATCCCAGACCCACAAATTCAGAATCTACAATTTAACAAGGTACTTGAGTGATTTGTATTGGAAAGGTACTAGTTTAGAACAAAGATTCTCAATTAGGAATGCACACTAGTATTAGTTGTAAGATCAGATATTAGAGTAGATTTCAGAAGACAGGGAAATAGGAGTCAGTAAAGAAGGCCTAAGAGAAGTAGGATTGGGTGGAAGGAGGGAGACAGCATATCAACTGATGCCAATAATCCAAAGATATGTTAGAGGGTACAGAACTGTACATTTAATATTTATTTCTTTTAATTTGTGGTACTCAATCTCCAAGAGAATGCTGGTGATTCATATCTCCTGATATTCAGGCCCTTGTGTAGTCCCCTCCCACACTTAATCAGGGCATGTTTAGTATGACCAATAGAATATGGTGGAAAGAATGATGCTATTTCAAGTTAGGTAATAAAAGACATTGCAGCTTCTGACTTGGCCTCTTGGATCCCTTGCTCTGGGGAAAACCAACTGTCATACCATGAGAACACACACACAGGCCCATAGAGAGGCCCACGAGGAGAAGAACCGAGGCCCCGTTTCAAATTCCCAGTCACGTGAATGAGTTAGCTATCTTAGAAGTAGATCTTCTAGTTTCAGTTGAGCTTTCAGGTGACTGCAGCCCTAACCAATACCTAAATGTAACGGCATCAGAAACCACAAAAAACAAATGCGCATTAGCCCTAGCTAGTTTGGCTCAGTGGATAGAGCATCAGCCTGTGGACTCAAGGATCCTGGGTTTGATTCCAGTAAAGAGCACATGCCTGGGTTGTAGACTCGATCTCCAGTGAGGGGCATGCAGGAGGCAGCCAATCAATGATTCTCTCTCGGCATTGATGTTTCTATCTTGCTCTCCTTTCCCCTTCCTCTCTGAAAACAATGAAAATATATTTTTTAAAAAGAGGTGCACACTACAGTCCTGACCAAATTCTTTATCTACACAAATCATGAGAATAATCGATTTTTTTTATACCACTCAGTTTTGGAGTAAAATGTGTTATATATACCATTAGATAATTGCAACAGGATTTGGTACCTGGAAGTAGGGTACTGCTATAGCAAAAATCTAAAACGTGGCAGAAGTTGGAAGAGTCTAGAAGGGATTGGAAGTGCCCTGAGGGAGGCTGTCAGTGAGACCTTAAGGCAAAGTGAGGAAAATTTTGCTAGAAATGAGAGGAAAGAGGTTCCTTTTTTTCTAACAAGGATCCTTGTTATGTAGTGATAGAAAACTTAGCACCATCATCTCCAAAAACATGGAAAGTTGAAAATGGAGTGAGTAAACTGGATGATCTAGCTAAATAGATTTCCAGCCAGAATGTTGAAGATGCCACCTGGTTTCTTTTTACTACTTACAGTAAAATATAAGAGGAGAGAGAGAAACTAAAGGAACTATTATCTACACTAATAAAAGACAAATATGCTAATTGTACCTCTGCTATGCCCTAAGCCATGCCCACCAGCCAATCAGAGCAACTATATGCAAATTAACCCAACCAAGATGATGGCCGGCAGCCATGGAGCTGGAGCAAGCAAGAGGTTTGGTTGCCCGGGTGATGGAGGAAGCCCAGCTTCCAGCCTGCCCTGAGCCGGCTGTGGCCTCTGCTCATGGCAACAAAGTTTCAATTATAGAAGACAAATAATTCCCAGATACCTGCTTCCAGCCAGCCTCCACTGGGAGCTTGGGTGGCTGGGGGCTGTGGCCAGCCTGCAAATAGCCATCAGCCCCTCACGCAGGCTGGCCAGGCACCCCAGGGGGGACCCCCACCCTGAAGGTGCTGTGGCCAGCCTGCCAATAGCCATCAGCCCCTCACCGAGGCTGGCCGGGCATCCCAGGAGGAACCCCTACCCTGAGGGGGCTGTGGACAGCCTTCAAACAGCCATCAGCCCCTCACCCAGGCTGGCCAGGCACCCTAGGGGGGACCCCCACCCTGAAGGGGCTGTGGCCAGCCTGCAAACTAACACCAGCCACACACCCAGG
>NW_006292026.1:534973-537208 GCF_000327345.1 Myotis davidii | reverse complement strand
TACGCTAGCAGGTGGACATCCTTTGAGGGGCCCCAGACTGCAAGAGTGCACAAGCCGGGCTGAGGGAACACGCCCCCCTGAGTGCACACATTTTTGTGCACCGGGCCTCTAGTTACATATAAAAGAGCCAGATAAAAGTTTCTCAGTCTAAGATTCTTTAAGATTCTTACATTAAGAAAAGTTTTCAGAACAGAGTATATCCAAAATGGAACCATAAGCTACTTTGTTAAGACTTCAGAAAGATCTAAGTTGTCTTTGAGGATCATTCGGTCTCTGTTAAACAGTAAGACTAAGAGTAATCTTTAGTGCATTGTTTCTATCCAATGTAGAAAGAAAGGGTTTCTCTTGTAGAGATTTATGAGTGTGGCTTTTGTTGTGTAGATCATGAATTGATTTACAAAATAATGTACAATCTTTTTAAAAGAGTTATATCACTTTGAACTGAAAGGGATGGAGAAAGTACTAAATGTAAAGATACCATTTATCTCCAAATAATTACAAGTAGGAAACAAACTGAAGAGAAAAAAAAACAACTACTAAGCTTCAAATGCAAGGTACTTTTATTTTATAGAAAAGGAAGGATGACTCAGAGTATGGAACCAAGAACTCAAGGGACAGAGCCAAGAACACAAGGGCAGAGCCAGGCAGTAGGACTGAGCCCAAATCAAGGAACTAGCAACATGTACCTGGCTGGATTTCAGAATTGCTATGGACCTTTGACCCCTGTATGCCTCTAATTTCCCTCATATTTGAATTGAAATGTCTATAATGACCATTCTATACTTGTCCAACCGTTGTATAGTGGATGTGTAGTTGGGACAGATAGATTATTTATAGTTTATGGGTCCTCAAACTGAGAGAAACAGTACTGGAGGATCTGTAATTGAAGAAACACATTTAAAGAGTCCCATCCACACCAGGACCTATTCTAGATAATGAGATTCCAGACCTTGAGCCTGGCTCTGAAACTATAATAGGACATCTTTTGGCAAGAGATAAATGTATATTGCACATGGGAGAGGTGTAAAATGATATGGCCAAAGGGTTCACTGCAGCAGATGAAACTTTCCATATATATAGCTGCACTGATGTATACATACTTTCCATATGCTCTTCTTATAATGTGAGTTACATTCTCCCACAAAGAGAGAGTAAATATACTTTGATCATGAGTTTGACCTGGGTCTGGTAACTGCTCCAACCAGTAGAATATGGTGAAGGTAATACTGTGTGATTTCCAGAGCTAGGTCAGAAAATATTACCATTGTCCTGGTTTTCTCTTACTCTTAGGATGTTTGTCCTTGGAACTTAGCTGCCATGCTGTCAGGAAGCCCAATCTATCCCAGGTAGAGAGACTACCTGGAGAGCCCAAATGGAGAAGAATGCAGTCTTCCAACCATCAGTATCATATACCTTTGAGTGAGTGAAACCTTCAGATGATCCAGCCCCCAAATTTTGGGTCTTCCGTCTCCACATTTAGAACAAAAACAAGCTGTCCCTCATGTTCTCCTTCCAAATTCCTGACCCATAAGTCCTTGATTATGATAAATGGCTGTTTTATCCCACCATGCTCTGGGATGATTGTTGCATAGTCATAATAACAGGAATATAGTGCTTAACAGTTTATTTCTTTTGGGCATCTGGAGTTGAGACTGCAGGAAGTGAAAGTTGACTCTGTAGGTTTCATTGTAATAAAGATTCTTATTAAGAACCCAAACTGTAAATTTCTCTACTCATTACTCAAATACAATATACAGGGAAGCTGAATTTATTTCAACTCAATTACTATTTTGTGATATTCGTGAGAGAAGAAAGTATGCAAGTAATTAAAAACTTGGTTCAGATGACCTTGTCTTTTAGATAATGCAATAACAGAGTAAATAAAGATCCTATCTAATAACAGACAAACATGGTAATTAACTGTACCTCCGACACACTTCCCATTGGCTAATCAGGGCGATATGAAAATTAACTGCCAACCAAGATGGTGGCCGGCAGCCAGGCAGCTGAAGCGAACAGGAGGCTTGCTTGCTCCAGTGATGGAGGAAGCCAAGGTTCCCTGCCTGCCGCTGCCGGCTTCTGAGCTGCACTCTAAGAAACAATGTTGCAATTATAGAAGCTAAACAAACCTCAGAAACCTGCTTTCAGCTAGCCGGCCCTCAGAGCTGGAGCTGAAACAGTGTTTCAATTATAGAACCCAAAAAAACCCAGAGACTGCTTTCAGCAGACGAGGTC
>NW_006292026.1:534228-534704 GCF_000327345.1 Myotis davidii | reverse complement strand
ATCCAGGCTGAGGGCTGTCAGTACAGCAGTGGTGGTGGGAGCCTCTCCTGCCTCCTCAGCCGTGGTAAGGATGTCTGCAGCTTAGGGCTACTCCTCGCTGACAAGTGGACATGCCCTGAGGGCTGCCGGGCTGCCAGAGGGATGTCTGATTGCCATCTTAGGCCCAATCCCCTGGGGAGCGGGCCTAAGCCAGCAGGTGGTCATCCCCTGAGGGGTCCCAGACTGCGAGAGGGCACAGGCCGGGCTGAGGGACCCCCCTCCCCGCCCCCCAGTGCACAAATTTTTGTGCTCCGGGCCTCTAGTATTTTAATAAAGAGAGATCTAAGCAGAATAGGTGACAATGTCAGAATATGAAAACAAGATTTAGCATAGCAAATAACTTCTTTCAATCATTTAGTGATGATTATAGAGGTGAAAGAAAATGTACAAGAAGCTTTTTTGTTTGTTTTTTTCTCCAGAGAGAGAAGCCATGAAGG
>NW_006292026.1:508146-534190 GCF_000327345.1 Myotis davidii | reverse complement strand
TTAGGTCATAAATTAGGAAGCATTTCCTGACTATAAGAATTGTGAAATTCTGAATATGTTATTAAGATACATTGTGTCATCTAACAAAAGTTAAGGAAACATTTATATAGTTTTCTATTTAATTGAAAAATGTACTGTTCTATATATTTGAAATTTGTCAAGAATATTGCATATAAAGAATTTATTGACAAAAATAATTTTAGGCGAGGGTGTTGGTTGCTCATTAGTTTTTTGCAGCAATCATCTGTGCCCACACACCCTCGTCTGTTATAGAAATCTTGAATCTTTAATTCATTTCACGATGCCAGGTGTAATAAAAAGCACAGTATGTACAGAGTCAGAACTTGTGAATTCTCTCTCTGTCTTTGTCATTATTGAGCTCTCTGACCTTGGTTAAATCAATTAGCTTATCACAATTTTGGTTTCTTTATACATAAAACATGAACAATACCTGTTCTCTTGCCTTACAGGGTTGCTGTACAAATCAAAGGAAACCATGAATGATCCATGCCTGACACAGTATACATAAAGGGAGAACTGCTTATGGACTAGAATGGAATCAGAATGGATGTAGCCTGAAAACTTAAGCATATTAATTATTAATTCTTGGTTCTTAAGATACTGTATACACCTTCTCATACAAACTCACATCTAGTTTATGAATCCCTCAGTCAAATTCATATTCTGAAATAAGCACATATTTTAGATTCTGGGATTATGGACCTGACACTCATTACCAGTGTGATTTGGGGCAAGTTGAACATAGTCTGTCATCGGAAAAATGGGGGAAAGAAAGTTAATACGTGACTTACAAGGTTAATGAGAGATTTTAAGTAATATATCACATCTAAAATTGTCTTCCCAGCTGTACAGTGAATTATATTTATAATTTCCTGATAATTAAAAGATGGGGAGCATCATGCTTGTTAAAGCAGTCTGCTCCACTGATGAACAGATGTCATTGTTGAGAGGGTCCTCAGATCATAACAGAATTTATTTTCCTAAGATTTCTAAGTATTGGTCTTTCTTCTGCCTCCTGGAGTAACACTGACTAAAAATATTACTTCCTCCACAATATTGTACTTCAAAATATTTGGAGACAGTTATCATGTCTTTTTAGGCTTTCCCCTCAAGACAAAAATATCTAGTTTCCTCAAAGTTCTTTATGTAAATTAATTTGTCTAGATTTTCTCTGGATGTTCTGCAGGATTCCTTCTAAAATGTGATGCCTAGAATGGGTATAATTCTCCAGATGTGTTTGGGCCAGCATCTATCACCTCCTTTGAACTGGACTCTTTAACAGCTTTTAGTATGTTTATATTATTTTGGCATTAAAGCAATAATCATAGTACCATCAATGAATGCTTACTACATGCCATGCATGCTACTAATCTATTCTTCTAAAAACTCCATGAAGCAGGAATTGTTTTCCCCATTGTTATGGACATAGTTTAGAGAGTTAAGCACTCGTTCAAGTTCACAAGTTTATAAAGACAGTAGTGTGGAAAGCAGGTATTTGGATACAGTTCTCTGCCTGAGGCTCTTCCACATTACCTTACATTGAAGTTGATTCTATGTCAATTCCTTGTCCCAAATATGGGACAAAGATGAATTTTCCTTCTATGTACAGTTAAAATTTTGTCATCTTAATTTGCTATTATATTTAAACATTAACAAGATAATTGAAAACCTATTTCTATCTGCAAACTAATGTTCATTCTGTCAATGTATTCATCAGGCCCAGTGATAAAACAGAGTTGACTGGGCAGACTACCACAGATCCCTCTGTATGGTGACCAATCCAGGAATCAATATGCTCTGCGTCTGGTTGTTCAACCACTATATATCCAGCTTACACTTCTTCACCTTGCCTATAAACAGTAGCAGGAGAAATCTTATCAAATACCAGACTATAGCTAGGTAAGCAGTGTACATGATGTACTCCTTATTTCCAGGCTAATGGATCATGCTGATTTATGGTTAATGATATAAAGGTTTTTTAAGTGACAAAATGTATTAAAATTACCACCATCGGAATAAAATCACAGAGACATGCTTATAAAATATTGAACTCCAAATATAAAATACATTTTATGATAGAAATTTTTATTGTTACAGACTATAATCCAAATTCAGTGAATACTGTGTTATTATAATTTAAACCATGTTTAGAGATTATAGGTGTGGGAGGCAATAACAATTTTTACTTTGTGGCATTTTCATAATGATACTAAAAATATTTTCAAAAAGTTAACAGCATTATAAAGATGTGAAAATTTATGCAATTATGAAAAATATGCTACCAAAACGATTAAATATTTTACAGATTAAAAATGTTGCATAGATTTAAATGAAATATAACAGATCATTTTCTTTTCAAGATTTGGATTCATTCTTTCTGAACTATTCTCCACATCTCTTGGTCATTCATTCATTCTTCCACCTAGCAAATAAATTATATTTGCAAATAGTGTGCTTGCACTTGGGAAGTCTCATAATATACCCAGTTTCTTACTCTTTTGAGTGTCAGGAATATTCTATAATGCTACCAGGGAGAGAATAAGTGTGTAAATTATTTAAAGTAGATTATGATAAATTCTATAAAAAATAACTCAAACTGAAGAAAGATCATTTTTGGCCAAGATAATCAGCAATATTTTATGGAACAGGTTTAATATTAACTGGTTCTGGAAATATAGTAATATTTCAATATTTAGAGAATTGATGGATGGGGGTCTAAGGCTGAGTATACTGTATCCCCATTTTAGTCCATTTTTGTTTTGATAATGTGATCCTTTTCCTGGTCAAGAATAAAATGGTATCTTAGTGAAATACATGAAACACTAAGATGATATATTTTTCAGCACCTAATTAAGTCCAAGATATTGTGCTATAAACTGAGTTTACAAAATAAAATAAGAATGAAACCTTCCTTTATAAGAATTTATAGTGTGGTAATAGCTAAGGACAATCTTGCAAGATACCAAATTAGAGTATTTAAGTCCAAGTATTCCCATACCCTTTTCCACAGTGGACAATATCCATTATTTTAATCTTGGCAAATCTGGTGTGGTCCTTTAGGAATAGCTAGGTAAGCCTTTCTTGTGAAGTCACCAAGTAAAGCAACTTGGGAAGCAGAACAACATGCAATATGATGATGCTACTAATCCTGTAAATATTTTCCTTAGTTTGTTACCTAGATATCTTTTCTGGGTTTTTTTCTTCCTTCCTTTTCCCTCCTTCCTGCTTTTCTTCCTTCTTCTTTTGATCATTAGTCTTCCAAACAAGTTGATAGTATATTATATCCCAATGATACATAAATACATACTATTTCTTCTATCACTGTAACTGTTTCAATTTTTGCATTAAAATTGGTGGGGTTTTTTGTTGGAATTTATTTTGATCTTCAGGAGCCAGTTTTATTTTATGTTATTTTCCACATCATTTGCTAGTTGTCTCTATATAATGTGTCTCATCATTCATATATTTCAATGATTTGAAATATGCATTCCACACTCTAGTTCAGAGGTTGACAAATATTTTCTGTAAATGGCCAGAAAATAATAATTTTGGCTTTGCAACCATATGTTCTCTTGCAAGTATTGAAATCTGCTGTTGTAGCATGAAAGCAGCTATAGGCAACACATAAACTTAATGAATGAGCATGACTGTGTTCTAATAAACTTTATTTTTACAATCAGGTGTTTGGGTGGATCTGTCCTACAGTTTCCTGACATTTGCTCTGTCTATTCTGTTGCATTGATGTATTTTCTATCATTGTTCCAATACCTCAGTATTTTAACAGTTATGTTGTTTTTTAATACATGTCTCCTCTCATCTTTCTTCTTTAAAAACTGCTTTTGCATCTTTATTTTGTGAGATAAAATTTATAGCAATTTTCTTGCATTTAGAAATAAGCCATTGGGACTTAGGTTAGGATTACCATGAATGTACAGATTATCATAAGGAATATTGATAGGGTGAAACTGATATTTCACATCATAGAATTTTTGCTATTCAAAAACACAGAACAAACCTCCACTTATTTATAACTTCTTTGAGGTTCTTTGGTATAATTTTGTAGTTTTCTTCATATGAGTTCACAGATTTCTTATTAAATTTATTCCCAGACATTTTTACTTTTAGTATTGTTTATGGAATAATTTTTCCATTTTGTTACCTATTGTTCACATAAAAGAAAGGTATTGAATTCCATTGAGTTATTTTGTAGTGCCAGTTTTACTAAGTTCTCATGTTTCCTTTTTAAAAATTTTTAATTTATTGGAGTAACATTGCTTAATATCACTATATAAATTTTAGGTGTGCAATTTTATAATACAACATCTGTATATTCCTTTGTGTGCTCACCACCCAAAGTCATCTTCTTCCTCTTTTTATTTTTAGTTGATTCTCTTAGGCTTTACAGCTAGGCAGTAATAGCATTTGAACATCTTAAATTTATATATAGGTGGGGGGGGGTGTGCGCGCGCGCAAATGCGCGTGCACACTCATATATACTATAGTTTTATTCTTTTATTTAATTGCATTAGCTAATAATTCTGAAACAATGCTCAAATAACAGATGTGCTACTTATGTTATTCCTTATACTCATGACAAATTCTAGTTTTAGTTTTTAAGGATACTAATGTCTATTTTTTGGAGTTTTTTGCATGACTTTTATTATATAAAGGGACCATCCTTTTGTTCCTACCTAATAAGTATTTTTGAAATCATGAATTGATATTTGTTTTTATCAAATAACTGTTTCAAATGCACTGATCATGTAACCTTTCTCCTTTGACCTATGTATATGGTAAATAAAATTAATATTAATATATTCACTAATTTTGAATCATTCTACTTTCCTGGAATAAACTATTTCTTATTATGTTTTCAGATTGGTGGAATCTGCTTGCTAATATTCTGTTCGCAATTTGGAATCAGTTTTTACCAGTTGTTTTGTGGTATTGTTTTTTATAAAACTGTATTTATCAACTCTGGTACTTAGATTTGGGATGGGTACCCAAAGACAATAAATGTATTCTAGAACTACAGGATAGTTCTAGCCTTTTGTTTAGTGAGCTCAGTGTGGATCAATTAAGTGATGATAAATCATGTGTGCATGATTACATTGATATATACCATTAGATTAAAAAGGTAATTTCCAAGATACTTCCACATAGAATTTTTAAATTTGCATTTCACATTCATCACCACCATTATAGTCATCATCATCATCATTATAATTATAATTCTCATGGAGCTTACTACAATATTGTGCTAAGCACTTGCCATATCAGGTTCCTGAGTCTTACAAAATAGATCTGTTCATCTCCATTTTGAAGATGAGAAAACTGAGGCTTACTAAATTGAAATAAATTTACTAAAATAACACTTGTAATTTCATTAGCCTGGATTTCCTGAAAACAGAGCCTGAGGCAAGGTTCTTGCATGCATATTAGGTGATTCTGGGGCTTTGGTGGAGGGAGAAACAAAACAGGAAAAGAGAAAACTGAAAAGCCAATTAAATGTCTTATCAAGGTCACTGCTTGATCAGTTATATATATAATTTGACTCCAGAGTCCATAACTGAGCTTCCTTGAACATTCAAGGTTTCAGGTGGTAGTGGAAGAATTAACTCCATAAATCAAGTCTGTGAATGGCAGAAAGCTGGCACAAGAACAAGGTAGTTAGGGAAATGAATCTCAATGGAGTTGGTCCCAGATTCTTGAGGAGCAAGCGCTCACCCATATTCCATTTCAACATCTGCACCCCATGTCACTGAATTTGCTGGTAGAATAATCCCCACCGTACATGCAAAATTACAGTTGAGATGTGGAAATTTCCTGTCACTTATTAACAAATTGGGACTAGATTCCAGTCTCTTGCCTCTTATCTGAGGTTATTTTCCTGAAGGATGTACTTCCTTCCAGTGCTGCCTTTAGCCAGAGTTTCCTTCCTTCTGAGCCCTAGCTACATCATACATATATTTTTCCCTATGGCATGATTATTTCACCTATCCTACTTCACTGATATGTTGATTACTTCTTTGGTCCTCAGGCTACTCATCTTTAAGAAGAGGGAATCTGTTTTCTTCTATGTATTTTATTATTTCTGGTCTTACATTCAAATTTTGAATCTATTTTGAGTTGATTTTTGTATATGGTGTCAGATCACAGTCTAGTTTCATTCTTTGTCATGTGACTTTCCAGCTTTCCCAACACCATTTATTGAAGAGACTCCACTGTATGTGTGTATGTATATGTGTGAGTGTGTGTGTGTGTGTATATATATATACTTCTTTGTCAAAAATTAGTTGCTGGTATATGTGTGAGTTTACTTCTGGGTTCTCAATTCTGTTCCATTGGTCTGTATGTCTTCCTGCCAGCACCATACTGTTTTGACTGTTGTAGCTTTGTAGTATAGTTTGAAGTCAGGGAGTGTGATACATCTGGTTTTTTTTCGTTGTTGTTGTTGTTGTTTTTAATATATTTTATTGATTTTTTACAGAGAGGAAGTGAGAGAGATAGAGAGTTAGAAACATTGATGAGAGAGAAACATCGATCAGCTGCCTCCTGCACATCTACTGGGGATGTGCCCGCAACCCAGGTACATGCCCTTGACCGGAATCGAACCTGGGACCTTTCAGTCCACAGGCTAACGCTCTATCCACAGAGCCAAACCGGTTTCGGCTATACATCTGGTTTTGTACCGGATTCCTTTGGCTAGTCAGAGTCTTTTGTGGTTCCAGAAAAAACACCTGAAATTTATATTTTACCCCAATAAATTTAAGATAAAAGATAAACTTTAAAAAGGAGGGAACCTGGTTATGTCTCAGTTTCTATCCAGCTCCAATACTCTTATGTTTCTTTGTCTGCATATGCCATACATACTTTGCATGTCCTGTAACTGGGACTTTGATGTGCATTTAAAATAGCAAACTATGCAAATATAAGTTGCTTTCTATGGTTGGCACCTCATTTTCATGGGGAAATCTTATATTTAGAGGTAAATTTTGTCTTGTCAAATATTGAAATACATGTGTAAAGTTTTATAGAAAGACACCTTAGTGATCTTTGAAAATGAAAATGTTAAGTTTTTGGTAAAACTGATTAATTTTGCCATATTAATTTTATTTAGTTGAAAAAATAAAGCAAGCAATAATACAAAAATTGTGAAGGAATATTTGACATACCCCTTTTAATTTGGAAAAATAAAGCAAAATACAAAAGGTACTTGAGTATATGCGTATATATAATGTGATACATATTTATAAATAATACATATGAATTAATATATAAGATATATTTATAATCTATATATCATTCCTATTTTATTTGCAGTTCAAAATATGTTATGAATGCAATTCAGTCCAAGCAACTGGAGAGGGTATATGGATTATGCCCAGAATATAGATACTGTAAAATTTATATTAAGTCAGTGTTACCTGGTATACTTGAGTGAAAACCTCTGAAACAAAATGAGTTTTTAAGTAATTGTAGTCTGTAACAATAGAAGTACCTTTTCCTATCTTTTCTCTGAGGAGTATTTTGCTGATAAAATAATTATGTCTGAAAAAGCTTTACGTGCATCAATAGAAGGATGTTATTAACATGCAAGGTGGTGTTATTATGCTATTAGATCATGGAGAAAAAAAATTGGTCACTTCCTACCACATACTGTGGATTCGACACCCAAGAAAGTGTAGTTTTATGAATTGAAGTGCAAGAAAAACTTGATTCTCAAAAAAATAGCTCTTTAAAACTGCCACTCAAAATTGTCTTGCTTCTGATTGCTTAATTGAGAGACTATTGCTAAAGTGAGTCCTGGGATCTTTTTCACTCACTGGTGTCCTGCCTTTTCATCAGGAAGCTATACTTAAGACCAATATATTTTTATGAAATGCCTAGGAATACTGTACCTAGTCCTTTGCTTGGATAATAAAAGACCTATGAAAAATGGCTCTTAACTGTGGCAAGCCTATGGACTCACTCATTGGAGTATTCTCTTTTTCCAACTGAAAAAAGAAAATAGTGAAGTGTACAACACCAAAAAGAAACTGTGATAAACTACATCCTAGATATGGACACATGTCAATCATATACTTTGAATCTTCATCAAGCCTTACTAGAGTTAACCAATCCTAAGATATGGTTTTATGAAGTTTGCATGAATCAGGTCTCTGGGCTTTGTTATTGCTGAGTGAATCTAATAAAGCAAGTTTCTGAAAATGCAAACCCAATGACCTCACACTGAGTAGAAAGACAATATTCAGCAAAGGAAAGAGTCAGCCTAATCGAGGTGACATTTTTATCTCTGGCATGTAAAGGTAGCAGACAGTTTCCTCCTTCCCTGATCCATGGCAGACAATGAAAATCAATCATGAAGACTAAATATAACTTCAGAATCCTCCTTAACACAGTGATCTGGAGCAGCAAACTTATTTTGTTAAATGGTCAGGGAGTGCATTTTTTACTAGTATGTTTGTGGACAACACAGTATCTATTGCAGCTACTCAACTCTGCCACTGTAGTGCAGCACAAAATGAGATCTAGGCACCATATGACCAAACCAGTAAGGTTTGTGCTCCAATAAAATACTACTTACAAAATCAGATGTCCAGCCTTAGGCCATAGTTTGAAGACCCCTCATCTTGAGAGCCATTATGATCCAATCAGATTTAGCACATTTAGTAACCTGCTTGCTGCTCTTGATTTTTGAGGCAGATTGAATATGCCTGACCTCTTTCATGTTCAATTTAACCACACAACTGAAGCTAAATGGATCCTCCACCTTCCAGATCCAGTTCAGATCCTTGTTAATTCTGTTATCCTTGTCAGATATATATATTTTTTAATTTGATTTTACCATTCTGAGCCTTGGTGTCTCATTTAGTAAAGGAATCTAATAACAATACAGGGTTGCTATAAGAGTCAAATAAGAAAATGTAGATGAAAGTATTTGTAAATCACAAGACACTGGAATATTTGAATAAAATAATTTTTCTTCTTAGGTGACTGTCTCATGAAGATCACCTGGAAAAACATTTTTAAAAAACAGATGAAATTCATAGAAGTTCTTTGTGAAAATCCACTTTTCTCTCTTTCCTTTGTTTAAAAGTCCTATTGCAGCTAAAACGCCAGTGACATATCTGAAATTTCATGGACAGCATTTTTGACCTCTTAGTTACAGCTTTTGTGGTATTTATTTATCTGGGAGTCTTGATTCAATGTAAGTTTGTGCTTTGGGGGGAACAAATCACTGGACCAGAATCCCTAGCTTGAAACCATACATCTGAGTCTAAAAAGATCACTAAGTCAAGCAATATAGTGTCTTACCAATGAGGCAAATAATAATGTGTGTTCCAGACTCTAAGTCCAGGATATCAAAATAAGAACACAATACAAGTGTATACAAAATATGTAAAGAAAATTTGGTAAGAAAGCTGAAAAGAAATATGAGGAATGATCTGATTTTTTGAGAGACTGCATGTATACTCTGATTGTCAAAATGTCCACTAATCAATAGTTTCCGATCTTTGGTAATGAACAAGGTAAAAAATTGGCTGGAGATACTTGATATGATTAGTAAATGAGATCCTCTACAATGATAGTACTTTTTTTCTGGATGATGTAAGGACAAACTTTTATATAACATTTTAAATACAATTATTTGAATAGAAAATATTTCTCTTTTTTTCATGTTTCCAACATCTGTTTTCTTTTTCTTTAATTTTCATTGAATTTATTGGGGTGACATTGTTATTATTATATAGGTTTCAAGTGTACAATTCTATAATACATCATCTGTATATTGTATTGAGTGTTCACCAACCCAAGTCAAGTCTCCTTCCATCACCATTTATCCCCTGCTTACCCTCGTCTATACCTCCACCCACCCCCATTCCCCTCTGGTAATCACCAAATTTTTGTCTGTGTCTATGAGTTGCTTTTTGTTTTTATTTTTACTTAGTCCCTTCACTTTTTCCACCCAGCCTCCCAGCCCTCAGCCCCTCTGACAGCCGAAGGTCTGTTCTCTATATCTACGAGTCTGTTTCTATTTTGTTTGCTAGCTTATTTTGTTCATTAGTTTCCACATATAAGTGAAATCAGATGGTACTTGTCTTTCTCTGACTGGCGTATTTCATTTAGCATAATAATCTCCAGGTCCATCCACACTGTCACAGCAGGTAAGATTTCCTTCTTTTGCCCAGCCCACATGGCTCAGTGGCTGAGTGTTAACCTATGAACGAGGAGGTCATGCATGGTTCAATTCCTAGTCAGGGCACATGCTTGGTTTGCAGGCTCAATCCCCAGTGGGGGGCGTGCAGGAGGAAGCCAATCAATGATTCTCTCTCATCATTGATGTTTCTGTTTCTCTCTCCCTCTCCATTCATCTCTGAAATCAATAAAAATATATATTTAAAAAAATATTTCTTTCTTTTTTATAGCCAAGTAGTATTCCATTGTGTAAATGTATCACAGCTTTTTTTATCCACTCATCTACTGATGGGCATTTGGGCTGCTGAGTGGAAAATATTTCAGTAAAGATCAACTTTCCTTAATAAACACTAGACTGAACAGGATTTGAGATTTTATTAATGAATTGAAAATATTTATTGGCTTGAATGTCTTTAGGCCATAAGAGACATATAGAAACTATATTTTTGAATACCTACCTGATTAACTTACTTTATACGCATTTTTATAATAAAATAGTTGAATCCCTATAATCATTGGAAAGTATAACTGCATTATTGAAGCAGATTCCAAAATATTTTCCTCCAAATTTTCTTTTTCTTAGTTAAAAAGTACAGTGTAATTTTTTGGCTTTCAACTTTTTAGTAACATTTTGAATATTATCTTAAAACAGTGATATCTCTTTGGTTCCTTTTTGGTTTTAACTCAATTCCTATTTTGTATTAATTCTTTGCTTTTAATAATAAAGATTGAAGCTTCTCATTGCACAGTACCCTGTCCTTTTCGAAGGGGAAATCATATCATGAGCAAAACTCTAAAGGTATTAGCATGAATGACTGAAAGCAAGTTGTGTTTTGGCAAATAATGAGAAACAATTAGACTTTGTTTCTTTTGCTTTTCCCAGGCCTTGGTCTTTGACATTTTCTCTTCTGACTTCTGATTTCATCATGGTTCTGGAGGATGAAAGGTTCTAAACTTGAAATTCCATTGAGCTTATCTCTAGTCCCTAGAGTGAGCTTTGCGGTGCTCTGTATTATAGTGGAAAGAGCTGAAGGCAAGATAGGTTTCTAATTTTAGACACTTGGGCAATTTTCGGAATGTCTCAGGGATTGAGTTTTATAATCTTTTTAAGAACACCACTACCAAGCTTGTCTACCATACAAAGTTGTTATGTGTCTGACAAAAACTTTGCATTCTGTGAAACACACACATTTGCAATGTTTCAATTATTTATAAGGTAAAGCTGTGGGGACTGATAAAAATAACACATAAAGGTATTTTCTATTCTTTACAGAAAATCTAACTGATAATGAATGAGATAATGTAGTCAATATGCAGTATAGAGAAGAGATCAAACTCTTTGAGCAGGTTATAATAAGGAAAGAAGATTTATTTTTGGAGATCACCGATTTTGCTGTGAATCCCTGTCATTCTAAAGTGTTCTTCTGTGGTTCCATTTCATAGAGGGGGCACAGCATTTATAAGAGTAGGGAACCAGCCCTAACTGGTTTGGCTCAGTGGATAGGGCATCGGCCTTCAGACTGAAAGGTCCCAGGTTCGATTCTGGTCAAGGGCATGTACCTTGGTTGTGGGCTCATACCTAGTAGGGGTTGTGCAGAGGGCAGCTGATCGATGTTTCTCTCTCATCGATGTTTCTAACTCTCTATCCCTATCTGTTCCTTTCTGTAAAAAATCAATAAAAGATATTTTAAGAAAAGAGTAGGGAGCCATGCCCAGCGAGCGTGGCTCAGTGGTTGAACATTGACCTCTGAACTAGGAGGTCATGGTTCAATTCCCTGTCAGGGCACATGCATGGGTTGCAATCTCAATCCCTAGTGTGGAGGGTGCAGGAGGCATCCGATCAGTGATTCTAATCATTGATATTTCTATCTCTTCCTCTCCCTTTCTCTCTGAAATCACTAAAAATATATTTTAAAAAATAGGGAACCAAGACAAGACAAAAGCACAAAGGGATAAGTTATGAAAAGATGAGGAGCCTGAGGAAATCCCAGCCTATTTTAATCCATCACTGAAATCTTCACAGTGTCGGTGTCTGTCTGACTTCTATAATACAGGAGTCAGCTGTAACGTGCTACCTGTTTTATAAATGCAGTTTTGATGGAACTAGAATTGCGCATCCTTTTCCATATTGTCTATGGCTGCCTTTGTACTGCCAGGGCAGAGTTGAGTTGTTGCAACAGAAGGCATAGGACCCACAAAACCTAAAATATTTAATTTCTGGACCTTTACAGAAAAGTTAGCTGAACCCTGCTCTAAGAGAAAAGTACTGTTAAGTTCTGGGTTAGGCACATAAGAGGCAATCCACATCATTGTTGAATGAGTGAATATTTTAACCTACATTTCTTGTGGGGGTTGTTTTCTAAGAACCACTTCTTTCCCTTCTCTCCCCCCACTCCCACTCAGGGGCTGGTAGTTAGCAATATCACACAGGCCAACAGCCTTTCTTGAAAAGAGATGAGTTTATAGTAAGATTTTAGTAAACTCAGCATTCTAATACTATCAGTTTGAGTTATTGGTAAAAATTAGCCTTTTCTTTGTTATAGGACAAACTCCATGCCTGTTGTGAATAAACTTATGTAGATATAGCAACATTTTCTTTCTGAGACATGCTTTCATTTTTATACTTCATAACATAGAAATATGAGGAAGGGGATATATACCTACCAACGTTTAATAGAACACCCTGATATTTGTTGAATGAACAAAAATGATTGTGGTCTTTTTTATACATGGGGCATATCAGAGAAAAGTGAAAATGATAAGTAACTGTCCAATAATTAAGATTAAATACACAAGCCCTAACCAGTTTGGCTCAGTGGATAGAGTGTCAGCCTGCGGACTCAAGGGTCCCAGGTTTGATTCCGGTCAAGGGCACGTACCTTGGTTGCAGGCACATCCCCAGTAGGGGGTGTGCAGGAGGCAGCTGATCAATGTTTCTCTCTCATCGATGTTTCTACCTCTCTATCTTTCTCCCTTCCTCTCTGTAAAAAATGAATAAAATATATATTTTTTAAAAAAGTTATTTCTAAAAAAAAAATTAAATAC
The DNA here is from genome assembly GCF_000327345.1 of Myotis davidii. Classification (NCBI taxonomy): domain Eukaryota; kingdom Metazoa; phylum Chordata; class Mammalia; order Chiroptera; family Vespertilionidae; genus Myotis; species Myotis davidii. The sequence continues at coordinate 520,924 of NW_006292026.1, read as the reverse complement.
ACAAGAAAAAATAGATATGGAAGTTAGGATCATGAGTTTAGAGGACTAGCTTTCAGGATGAAGGAAAATAAGTTAATTACAACTGGGGTAAATTATCCTAATAAGCATAGTATAATAACCCCACTGCTGTGTTCCTCTAGGTCAGTCGTTCTCAACCTTGGCTGCACATTAGAATCACCTGAGAATCTTTTTAAAATCCTGATTTCTCATCCTCCAGAAATTCTGTTTCTTTGTTATTGGGTGGGGCCACAACATTAGTAACAAAGAAACAGAATTTCCGGAGGATGAGGCCCAGAAATCAGGATTTTAAAAAGATTCCCAGGTGATTCTAATGTGCAGCCAAGATTGAGAACCAGTGCTAGTGGAAGAAAGGAGAAGTACAGCTTTCCTGTTAACCTCACAAAATACAGACTTTGAAGAATGTTTCAATGGATCATTTTAGGTTCTAGTATCCCACCTCTTTACAATCCACAGGACAGCAATAATTTGAGAGAACTCTATTATTAGAGCAGCGGTTCTTAACCTGTGGGTCACGACCCCTTTGGGGGTCAAACGACCTTTTCACAGGGGTCGCCTAAGACCATCAGAAAACACACATATAATTACATATTGTTTTTGTGATTAATCACTATGCTTTAATTATGTTCAATTTGTAACAATGAAAATACATCCTGCATATCAGATATTTACATTATGATTCATAACAGTAGCAAAATTATAGTTATGAAGTAGCAACGAAAATAATTTTATGGTTTGGGTTCACCACAACATGAGGAACTGTATTAAAGGGTCGCAGCATTAGGAAGGTTGAGAACCACTGTATTAGAGGATCATATAGTTGGAGAAGGAGAAATATTTATTTAGCTCAATAAGTTTCAGGAGCTGTACTAGCAGAAGGTTAACTTTGCTGTGAAAAAGGTTTTATTTTGCAATTTTATTGCTCCAATTATTTCAATATTGAAATAATTTAAAACTATTGAAAAGTGGTAAAAGTAGTATAAATAACTCTTATCTGTCCTTCATCTTCACTCAGGTTCTCTAACTGTTAATAGTCTGCTACTCACGCTTTTACTTTCTATCTTTAAAGATAGATAGGTGAATATAGAGATAGAGATAGAAAAAACATATATAGAGAGATAGATATAAAGATATATATATAAAGAGAGAGATTAGGAATTATATCTATACTATCTATTTAAGTTTTCTCTGAACTATGTATAGCTTATAGGTATCATTCCTCATTTCCCATAAACATTTCATTGTGTGGTTTTTATGAACAAAAATATAACCTTATATAATCATAGTGTAATTATCAAAATCAGGATACTTAACAATGATACTATAGTATCATCTAAACTGCATTTATATTCAAATTACTCCAATTGTCCAATAATATCCTTTTAGCAACTTTTTTTCCCCCTGCCCAGGATCCAATCCAGGATCACATTTTATATTCGATTGTCATATTTCTTTGGTTCCTTTAATTTTCAGAGTTCCTACAGCTTTTAAAAAAATCTTTCATGATGTCATTTTGAAGAGTTAAGACCAGTTATTTTGTAGAATGTCCTTCAATTTTGGATTGTGTAATTTCCTTCTGGTTATATTTAGGTTATGCATTTTTGGTAGGAATACTACACATGAGATGTGTTTTTATTAATGTGACATATCAGGAGGTACATGATGTGGGTTTGTCTAACTATTGGTGGTATTGATTTTGATCACTTGGATATAGTAATGACTGTCAGGTTGCTCTCCATGGTATGGTTGCTATTTTCCCATTTGCAGTTAATAAGTAATAGGGGGAAGACACTTTGAAGATGTTTGTGTGTCCTGTTCCTTCTCAAACTTTTATCCATTAGTTTTAGTATCCATCAATATATTTACTTGAATAATTATAATTGCTAAAATTGTTTATTTTTAATCATTCTTTCTATATTTATTAGTTGATATTCTATAGTAAGAAGGCACTGTACCTTTTCCCCCTCCCTCTCTCTCTGTTATCACTATGGATCCATAACTTACTTATCTTATTTAATGGATTACATTAATTAATGTTGTTGTCATCTTTATTGTTATTAATATCAGAACATTTCAGATATTTCTAGTGGAAGTCCATTGAAGCTAGCTTTTATTTCCTTTTGACTTGTTCTCATAATTTTTTGAGAATTTCCTTACCTTCTGGCAAAAAAATCTACTCTAGATGTAGTTTTGCTTGACTTAGCCTTAGAATAAGATGTTTCTTCAAAGAGCTCGCTGAAAAAAAATTTTTGATTTTATTTTAACTATATAGACTTATTTCTTCCAAAACTTCTCTTTTCTCCCTTCACCACTTCCTTAATCTTAATTCCTCATTCACCTTCTCTGTAGTCAAGACTACTATTTTATCTACCCTCATGTGTGGATTAATAGTCATTCTTTCAAGCTACTTAGTCTCACTGTATGTTTGGGAGGGTGGGGGTTGGTCCTAAGGAGAAGAGAAAGTAAAAGTCATTATTATTTATAGTTTCATTAGCATTTTATTTGCTTGTCATGTCAGATGTGTTGCTGTTGGTTTTCTTTCTTTTTTTCTCTGTCATGTTTGTGGTTATTACAGGGTTGGTAAAATTTCATTCACTTCAACAATTACATAGAGGAAAAATAGTGTGAAAAGAACAGGGAACTGGAATTCAGGACATCTAATTTATAACATCAACTCTATCTAGATCTTTGGCAAGTCAGTCTGGTTCTCTGAACCTCAGTGTTCTCTACTTTCCAATGGGAATGACTTCCCTTTCACAGTTATCTCAGAGAAATACTTTACATAAGGAATTATTTTAAGCTGTGAAATATTATCTCTTTGACTTTAATTTTTGCCCCTAAAGAAATGAATGTATTTTATAATGGGAAGTAAATAAAATATTAGATTAATATGTTATAACTTGATGATAGGTTAAGTGCTAATACATTTATAGATGCTGAAGCAAAATCAAAGCAAGATTGAAGAATTATTCTTTTCTTCATAGATGTATATATTTAAATTAAATGGAAAAATTATTGTCAAGTTTTTATTTGCTTCAACAAGCATATTGTAAAGTAACTTGCCATACGCTGACATTTAATTGCATTAGATTTGAGAAAGTTTTAGTGATTGTTGATTCTACCTTTCACATAATAGGGGTTATAACTGTTGAATTTATTGAACGATAGAAGAAATAATATTATGATGAAGGTATCACAATATTTTTTCCACCCATGTAAGAGCCTATTTATAATATTAAATTCAAATAATTTGAGACTCATGGTTGAGAGACTGAATATTCAAAAGTACAATGACAAGACCATAGGTAAAAATAAGCCTCTGATCCACAACTTCCAGAGCAAAATCACAAGCTAAATCACAAACTCTGCTGCATTTGGCCCCAAATGGTCAGGGCTTGATCAATAACTGCTGGCTTTCCTAATTTTTGTCTCCACTTGCCACTTAGGTCCAAGCAGAGAATGCCAAATATGATCCTCTAAACTGTCACATTGGATGCCCTACCTTCATTCCCCATGCCAACAGCCTCCAATCTGTGCATACCGTAAGCCTTCCATTTTCCCACTATAAAGCTTTCCCACTCCTCTGCATGCCTTTGAGTCTACCAAATGCAAGTGATACTGGCTGACTGCCTTCATATAGCAAGCTCTGACTAAATAATGTTTGCTTGTACTCATCTGGGTGGTATTTATTTTCACATTACTATCTTTTGTGTGTGTGACAGACCTCCCAGTGACTTGCTCCATGACCCATATTAAAAGGTCTGTGTGAAGTTTTAGTTCACAATTATATTGTCAGATTCTTTTTATCTAGCCTTTTATTGTATTCAGTAAAATATGCATTATGCTTTTCTGTGAAAACAAAATTCTTCTCTATAAATGGTTGTACGCGGGTGAGGGTAAGAATAGGTAGATACAATTAAACATAAAGTCACCTTTTCTTTTTTCTTCAACCTTGAAAACTAGCCATGTCCTAAAATCATATAATGCATCTTAACTAAGTTGCATATTCTAAAAGATGGATGACCATTTAAAGTGATAAGTCCTCTAATAAGGAATTATCTCTGGAATCATATTGGCTCACATAGGTAGTGTTCTTTGAGGGATTGTTAGATTTGTCAGAGGACAGGTGATCATGGCAATCATGGACAAATACTATTCTTTGGTTAGTGGAATCTGGCTGACAGAAAATAAAAGACAAACTAACCAACCCATGGCTCACACTTTCTATGAAATCACTGTGCATTATCACAGAACATTTCTGGAAAGAGTTGTCAGCAATTAGGAAGGTACCATCAAATCCATTCTTCTTGTTCACTTCTCCATGATAAACCATTACCATCTCCTATCTATTTCATCCATTCAAATACCACAATCATTTAAGATAAAACTAAATTCCCATTTACTTAATGAAATATTACAGAATCCCATTTGGGCTCAATGATGGCTTTCTTTTTTTTAAATTTATAGCACTTATAATCTATGCCAAATAGCATTTCTACAATCCATTTGGTGACAGATACTTCTTGAAGGCAAGGGCAATATCAGTTTGACTTTGGATCTCCCAAGGAAATTACCACTATTTCCTTGCATGTGTGTTGAGTTAAATGGAAATTTTTAGGGGTTTAATTCATTGCATTTAACTCTGGCTTATACTTCTCTATGCCTCCCAGTGCTTAGGGTGATTATTAATGCAGAGCAAGTACTCACTAAGAGGTTTTTTTGTGTTGTTTTTTTTTTTTTTTTTGCTAATTATAAGTGAATACCCACTTTCTTAGTCATAGCCTAGGGACTAAGAAAATTTGATAGATTAAAGATATTACAAAGTAACATTTGTAATAATTATGTTCATTGATCTTTATGTATGTATGTATGTATTTTAATTGAGTCTCAGTTCCTAGTATTTACTCCTTATAGTTCATGGTGGGATAAAGGAGAAGGAATCAAGTGAAATGAACTGAGAACTTGTCAGCTGACTCTAAAGATCTCATCTTAAAGGTCATTCCTTTGTTCTGATCTATTAAATATTATCTTTTCCAATTTGTTCCCTAGGGATAGCATCAGTGACTACTAGATTGTTAAAGATGGCCTTATTTTCATGTAAGATTACTACTAAAAGTTATGCACAGTATATTGATTTTTTTCCTTGTTTTTCAATTTTTAAGGGAAAAGTAACAGCTTATTTGCAAATTTCACCATTATCCTTTGTCTCAATATGGGGATTTAAAAACAACTTTTTTGGGAGGATGGGGAGAGGATTGGTCACAAGGAACCAAAGAGTTAATATTTATTGACTGCCTAATACATGTAGGCCATTATGGTGATGGTGGTTGTTTTTTGTAATCTCACAGAATTCTTGTGCTAGTCTTATGAGATGGGATTTAGCATTCACTTTTTAAAGTTGAAAAACTGATAGAGTGGTTAAACTATGTGAAATTGGATGTTTTCTTTAATTTATTATGCTTAATTAGATTATACACATCTTTTTAATTAAACTAATCATTTGCTATGAGTAAGCATATCTAAATAAAATTGTGTACATGAAGACTTAGAAATAATGTGTTACACAGAATTTCCCTTTTATGAGTTTAATACTCAGTTCAAATCCAGGCCTACTGAAGAAAAATCAAGAAAATGATTTCTCTGCTTTTCCTTGAGGGTAGTAGAATCTCTTCTTCAGTGATAACTAAGTCAACCTTGAATGGCATAACACAGACCATTCTATCTCTCTCTCTCTCTCTCTCTCTTTCTCTCTCTCTCTCTCACACACACACACACAATTTAACAATCAGGCATATAAATAACATGATAGGTTATAATCTCACTAATATACACAAAACACAATTTCTCACCAAGTCCCTTTAACAGGGTACTAAAAAGGAGTGGACCACTACCAACAAACTCAAGAGATATACTGCTTACACATGCCAGAACAGGCATGAAACGTATATTAGTGGAAACCTGGCTTATGTTTATAGGGTTAGGCTTCTCAAATGTAAATAAATCCCAAATATAAATGATTAAAAGATAATAAAATGAAAGTCTTTGGATTCTAATTCTTAAAATTATTTCAGCATTAGGTGTTGATATTTCAGTATACTTTATCATATGCATCATTTACCTCTTTTATCTGGACTGTTTATAATGTCAAGTAAAGGCAAGTCTATTTTTAGTTTTGTTTCTTTACATGTAGAAAAGTATAGGCGCTGTGGAGTAAAATAAAAACAGAGGAGAATGCATGGGCCTTTCCCTTTAGGAGTTGATAACCTTTCTGGGGAGCTTAATTTTACTATGCAGAGGCTGTGTAAAGTGGAGAATTTAATAAAATTCATTGCTGCAGAAATCCAGAAGTGGGGAGGTATAATATGAAAAAGAAGGCGAGAAAGGGATATAATAGAAGGCCTTAAAAATGAAATATAATGTACTGGCTGTACATTATATTTCAGGGACTCTTCAGAGACTGTTCAACTAAAGAGACATACCCAAATGTGACTCGTGAGTCTATTATTTTATATTAACTGTGCCCTTGTGGTCAAGTTCCTCAAATTAGATAGGTTTATTTTTTTCATGTACAGTGAGGATTTTAATACTATTACCTCCTAAGGTTGATAAGAAAATTAAATGAGATAGTGTGTTATAAATGCTTGATTTATGACACATAATAAGCTTTCAATAGTGGTTATTGTGTATGTTGAAGGAATAGTACTTGAAATTGGTTTTAAAGTTGTCATTTGATTTAGATTATATGGTATTAGATTTGGTGGAAAGAAAAAGACAAGCAATCATCATTCGGAAATAGTTCTGAAATAGTTTAAGTCTGGTGTTGGTAGGGAACACCAAATATGAAAGGCAATTTGACATAACTGATGTTTATTGACATCATGGCATTACAGTATTTCAAAAATTTTGTGATGGAAGAATAGTTTAGAAATTGGGAAACTGAATCTCAGAGAAGCAAATTTGCATGTCCAGGACAAGACTGTTGAATTCATAGCCATGTTTGGCACTCTTCCAACTGAACTACAGTTTGCTCAGTGAACAGTCTGGAGTTTAGCGTATGGAGATAAAAATGAATAATTACATGATGGTTTGATTGCTCGGGATGAAGTCTTTGCATTTGCTATAAAAAGCAATGCCGATTTAAACTAAGTTGAAGGGTGACATAAGAAAACTGGATTAAACTTTGGTCATGTATGTAGGGATAAAAACTATGAGTGACTATAGAACAGGGTCCTAATCTATGTTTTTCACAGCTGGATCTCCAAAGTAAGAACTCAGAAAGGTTTGTTGAGTAAAACGTTTATCAGGAAAATGGATAGTGGGCTATTAAAGTAATCTGATATGAAGTGGATAGGAGGGTACCTTTGGGAACAAAGACAGATGGAATCCAATAGAACTTTTAGATGATGAATTGGAAAAGAAAGAGACGGGGAAAGCAGGGTTATTAGATGATAAATAACAACTGAAATTTTCATAGAGATAGGTATGTTCCCGATTTCCAAATAATAAATAGAGTATTTTTTTTTTTTTTTGCATTGAAAGGGTGTGATCATTGAGTTGAGAAATGTATGTTCCAGAATGTATTTTTGCTTGTCTCTGATTCGTGAGTGAGGGCAAAAGGGCAGAGGAGGTGAATTGCAAGCTGGTTATCCTCAGATAAAGTGTAGAAATCTTCCCTTCCACAACACTATCAACTCACTGGGTATTCAGGAACCCATTCATCCCCTTACCTTCCATTTATGGGAGTGGCCAAAATGGGCAACAAGCCTAGAATTAGGAACACAAATGAAGAGTCACAGGAAGGGAAGGACACCCCAAAGCTCCTTAGAATGGAAGAAGCTCTGTGCCTACTTAAGTAGAGACCAGCTGAGAATGAAGGTAACTGGCTTAATTGGTGGTCACTTATTCAACTCCCATGGGACTCTCAGAAGCTAGCGCAAATGGTATCCATTTGACAGGAGGCCAAATGACTCGTGGTCATCAGACTCTCGTTCTTGACCCAGTTTCCTCTGTAGAGCCCATGCGATCCTCTTTAAATCCTTTCTCTTTTCTTCCTTTCCTTCCTTTCAGCCTGCTCCTAAAAGGACACCTTGAAGAATTTCTCTAATGTGGGAGGAAATTCTGGCTCTTCATTCATCATGATTTTTTATTATTTTAGGCGATTTATAATAGTCTGAATTAAATTTATTCTCTAGGAGTTCTCATTAAAAATATCTGGAAGGAGAAGGCCTTCAAATGGGAAAAATGTCAGGCTTATGATTATAGAGGGAATATAATGTTTCCCACAAATGTTGGGGAAATATGTAATCATAGGGGCTACAGCACATTATTATGAGAAATATAATTAAAATTATCTGGTGCAATCATTGTCCTTTTTGTGTGTGTGGAAAGGGGATGCTGATTTGAAAATAAAATAGACATCAAGCATTTCCCCATGCTTGCTTTATATAACACTGAGGTTTTAAATAATACATCACTTTATTTAAAATCTATTTACATGGTAATTGCCACTGTATAATGTATGAAAGATCACTTCACTGAGCTCAAATCTGATTTGCAATGTAGGCTTGACATATATTTTATTATTTTTAAAAAGCCTCTTAAATTACCCTTTGTGTATTTCTAAAATACAAGTAGCTATTTTTAGAAAAATAATCATGAACTCTAGCTGTTGCTAACCTGTTTTGTGATCCTTTGCTTTCTAGATCTGGTTGCCTCTTTGAAATGCCATTTTGCTTCTTTAAAGAAGTAGGCAGCAACAGGAGATTTAAATGCCACCTCAGAGCATGTTAGTCTTTAAATCTTATTTCAAATTTCTTATGTGATCAAGCAGAATTTTTAAAGTTCTATTTTATACATTTTATTATATATGCATAAAAGCAATAGCTCTGAAGAATTTTTTAACATTGTCATTAGTTTCTCATTACTGGGCATCCCCATAAGGAGGGACCATTGATGGTTGCTCAGAGGTTCAGTATTTACCTGTCTCCATACCACTTTGTTTCTCTTCCTGTCCTCAAACCTTGCTCCTGTAGAATCAATACTCTTAAGTATAGGGTTGCTTTTTAAAACATGTATCTGTTGCTATCATCAGGGCTAGCTGTCCAATGTCCTTTGATCTTCCCAGAAACTTGACACATAGTAAGGACTAAATTAATATCTGTTCAATAATGTCACAACTATGATTGGCAGTCACGAAGAGAGAATTTACCTTGATTGCATTAAGAGTAAAATTGAGAAATATATCTGTTATGGGGAGGACTTCGTGGTTAATTCAACTCAACCAATGATGATGTCACTTTTTTTCTCTTAGAGTTTTCAGTTTGCCTCATTTTACCTTGAATGATGTAGCCCATGGACTGCTTTTCATTTCTGTCTGTACTCACATGTCAGGGTGATCTCATCTGGACTCCTGGCTTCGAATACTATCTGTATGCACACAATTCCCAAATTTATATCTTCCCAGAGTGCTCTCTCAAACTTGCTCTCATGTGTCCAACAGCACTCCCCTCTTTTTCACTTGAATATTTAAAAGGCATCAAGGTAAAATTCATGACACAATAGTAAAGGTATGAGTATAAAGGCTACAATATTAATTTAAAAATTAATAGATGTACAAGATAGAAAGACTAATTCCATTATAATCAAATGATCATTTTCTGGAGCAGGTCGGATTTTGGAAGTTTAATGAATTTATCATTAGAATGTGTTTTTCTGAAAATCGCAGAAAATTAAATTTGTGTAAGAAAAAGAATTTTTATTGGCCCACATAACTGGAAGCATAGAAGTTGTATGTATTTAGTAGAGAAAACCACAGAGCTCTGGGAAACCACCTATTGTCTTCACTAGCAGAGAGGTGTGGACAAGGAACCCGGAAGGCTGGTGATCCTTGAAGCCCTTGCAAAGGTCAGGGCTATGCATCCATTGTTAGTCCAGACAATGGTAGCTGAAGCAACTTCCCCATTTATTATTATGTAAATCCTTGCTGATGGGCTGGTCTGCCTGTTACTGGAAATTGCCTGCCTAAGAGCTATGGGTGTATCCTAAACCAATAAAAGGTTGGCGTAGCCTGAGCACCAGGGGAAGTCCTTCCCCTTGAGTTGGACTTACCCGCCTGGCCCCCCAATATTTCCAAATTATCTCTTGTCTTTTCGCTTTCATTGGTGTGCGGCTCTCTTCCAGATCCTGAACCCTGAACCACACGGGACGTGGAGGGAAACATTTACCACAGAGCTCTAGATCTCATTCTGTGTTGTATTTCTAAAGCTTTGCCTTTTATTGTATGTGAGCTTTGTGCGTGGTTTAGTTTCCTCCATAATGGTAGGCTGGCTGCCAGCAAGTAGCCACTAGGGTAATGTAGTTCCATGTTCATACAGATAGACAGAGAGAGGCAGAGAGATTGGCTCTCCATGGCTGTCTTTTAAGGGTAACAAATTTTCTCTCCCAGAACACCCATAGTAGCTTAGGACAACCGACATGTGGATTTTGTTTAGGTACCAGTCTTCTGCTATAGAACTTATGTCCCACTGGGTAAGCTAACTCCAACCTTATCTCCTTCTCCTACATAACCCATGTCTCACTAGGTAAGCTAACTCCAACTCCAATTCCCTAGGTGGGTTTATATTTGTCTGAGCCAACTGGGAGACCTCCATTTCTCTGCCAGTAAATTGGCTCTGAAATCTAGGCTTAAGTCAATGAGCATGTGACATCATTCTAGAAGTGTAGGGACACAGTTCATCATTAAAAAATGAACGATGTATATTTTACATTCTGCAGGAAGTAAACAATGCTTGAAAGTGAGTGGTTAATGTCCATTGGTTATGCTTATATGCATGCATACAAGTCCTTCGATTAATCTCTTACCCACCACAACCCCCCCAGCCCTCCCCGCCTTCCTGCTGTAGTTTGACAGTCTGTTTGATGTTGCTCTGCTTCTTTTAATTATCCATAAATGAGTGAGATCATGTGGTATTTTTCTTTTATTGACTGGCTTATTTCACTTAGCATAATGCTCTCCAGTTCATAAGACACTGGGGGGTATGGGAGGCTAGGAGAAGGTCAAGGGGAGAAAAAAAAAAGGAGACATATATAATACTCTTTGTAATACTTTAAGCAATAAAACAATTTTTAGAAAAAGAAGAGCTGTGGATGATCAAATGTAAATATACTGAAGAAAGGATTTCTGACTTGAGTGGCAGTTGACTTTCAATGGTTCGTCTAAATAAAAAACTTTTGCGTTTATAAAAAAAAAAAGAAAGTGAATGGCTAGAAGTGAATAAGAAGGCATATCACCCAGTTAGCTGCTGGAAGCCTTTTTCTAATCCAGAGGCAAGCTAGCCAGTGAGCAAAGCTGGCCCCATCAGGAATGCATTGCTAGGAGACTTGCTGGGAAATTATGTCAGAGCAAGACATATCCAGGTTTCCTGAGGCCTAAAGATTAAACAGTTGGTGAGAGGACAATCTCATCAAGAAAACTAATACAAAATTTTGTATGCAAAAGTAGGTGTAGAGCTTTAAATGAACCCATGCAAGTGATTGCCTCTAAAGCTTAAGCTTTATTAACTTTTCAATGAATCCTCTTCCCATGGCAACACTACTAAAGATCTTACCTTCTACCTCACCAAGACTGGACTTCCAGCAAAATGAGTAAATATTTTCTATATTATTACTTACAGGTGAAATTATTCTAACTGATACAAAAATATGCATGATAATAGAGTGTTTAAAAGTTATTTTTACTGTATATACATTGTTTCCATTGTTGGAGAGCAATAGTATATTATACCCATTATTCTTAGTTTTCTAAGAAATTCATAACTATAAATTTCAATATCTTTTAGCAGTAATATCTTATAGTATTTAAAAATAGTTTAATTGAATACCAATCTATTATCTTGGACAAGTAAAAACTGCTCCATCTGAAGTCTTTGAATTTCTACCTTATCTCCTTTTTATGTCCTATGGAGATTCCCTAAATGTTCTTTAAGCAAAAATTGCAAAAGACCAACCTTGTCCAATTATTTCATTATAAAGATAAGGAACCAGAAGTTTAGAGATGTGAATAGATTTGTCTCATAACTTTTCAGAAGTAGATCCATGATGAAACCAAACTCTATAACTCTTTAATTATCCTTTCCCTATTCAGCATTGTCTTTTTTGATAGAGTTATTTTCCTATTATTTTTTAACACAATGAAACCAGATGTTGATTTCTTTCATAACAGAACCATTTGGAAGTGAGTGATTTGGAACTATATGAGAGTTTTTTTGTCATTCTCAATATGTTGTATTAAGTATACTTTGGTCATTGCCATTTTCCTGACAACAGGACTGGGAAGATTAAGTCCAGAGCAGTTCACTTCTATTTATTTTTTCCATTGATTATTCATTGAATATTTAACAATTCCATCTATTAATTACTTACAGCATTTTTTATTGTGGTAAGAACTACATGAGATCTATCCTCTTCAAATTTTAAGTGTACAATACAGTATTATTTATAATGGGCACTATATTGTATAATGTCTCTAAACTGATTCATTTTGTATACTGAATCTTTATACCCATTGAACAATAACTCCCCATTTACCACCCCCCTCACTGCCCATGGCAATCACCATTTCACTCTCTATTTCTATGAATTTGACTTTTTAAGATATCTTATATAGTGGACTCATTCAGTATTTGTCCTGTTATTGGCTTATTTCACTTAGCACAATGTCCTCAATGTCCTTCTAGTTCATCCATGTTTTCCCATAAGGTAG
>NW_006292026.1:506103-507991 GCF_000327345.1 Myotis davidii | reverse complement strand
ACATTTTCTTTATTCATTCAAACATCAATGGACACTTAGATTGTTTCCATATCTTGGCTATCATGAATAATTCTGCAGTGAACATGTAGTGTAGTTATTTCTTTGAGATCCTGATTTCAACCGCTTTGGACATATAACCAGAACTAGGATTGCTGGGTCATATGGTATTTCCATATTTTTTTTGAATTCAGGAAATCCATTCCTTGAATTTATGAATGCAATCTAATGCAAATGCTGTGAATCCTTTTCTTCTGCATTTTTTTCGAATCAGAATCCAAATAAAAAACACATATTGTGATTAGTTGCTGTTTGTCTGTTCTTCAATTTTCACTTTTTTCCTTTGTATTTTTTAAAAAATTTAATATTTATTGTTGAAAATATTACAGGTGTCCCAGTTTTTCCCCCATTGTCCCCTTCTAGCCTGCACCTGCACCCCACCCCAGGCCTTCACCACACTATTGTCTTTGTCCATGGGTTATGCATATATGCATACAAGTTCTATGGTTAATTGCTTTCCACCCACCTATTCCCACCTTCCTTCTGATATATGACAGTCTGTTCCAAGCTTCTACGTCTCTGGATCTATTTTGTTCAAGAGTTTATTTTATTAATTAGATTCCACATATGAGTGAGATCATGGGATACTTGTCTTTCTCTGACTGGCTATTTCACTTACCACAATACTCTCCAGGTCCCCCCATGCTCTCAAAGGCTAAGAGATCCTTCTGTTTTACTGCTGCCTAGAATTCCATGGTGTAAATGTACCACAGCCTTTTTAATCCACTCATCTACTGATGGCCACTTGGGCTGTTTCCAGATCTTAGCTATTGTAAATTGCATTGCTATGAACATAGGTGTACATATATTCTTTCTGATTGGTGTTTTTGCGTCTCTTAGGATATATTCCTAGAAGTGGGATCACTGGGTCAAATGGAAATTCCATATATAATTTTTTGAGGAAACCTCAGTTTTCCATTGTGGCTGCACCAGTCTGCATTCCCACCAGCAGTGTTTTTGAGTTCCCTTTTTTCCACATCTTCGCCAGAACTTGTCATTTGTTGATTTGTTGAAGGTAGCCATTCTACAGGTGTGAGGTGATTTCACTTTGTCGTTTTAATTTGCATCTTTTGGATGATTAGTGACTTTGAGCATTTTTTCACATGTCTCTAGCTATCTGTATGTCCACTTTGGAGAAGTCTCTATTTAGGTCATTGCCCATTTTTAATTTGATTGTCTTCGTTTTATTAAGTTGTATGAGTTCCTTCTATATTTTGGATATTAACCCTCTATCAGATTATCATTGGCAAATATGTTCTCCCATACAGTGGGCTACTATTTGATTTTGTTGATGGGATTAGTGACTTTGAGCATTTTTTCACATGTCTCTAGCTATCTGTATGTCCACTTTGGAGAAGTCTCTATTTAGGTCATTGCCCATTTTTAATTTGATTGTCTTCGTTTTATTAAGTTGTATGAGTTCCTTCTATATTTTGGATATTAACCCTCTATCAGATTATCATTGGCAAATATGTTCTCCCATACAGTGGGCTACTATTTGATTTTGTTGATGGGTTCCTTTGCTGTGCAGAAGCATTTTATTTTGATGTAGTCCCATTTATTTATATTTTTTCATTCATAAAAAGCTCAAGTTGAACAAAAAGCTCAACTTGACATGTACTAGAATTCTATTAATTAGTAGTTTTAAAATGATAACAAAACTATGAAATTCGCTCTAACCAGTTTGGCTTAGTGGATAGAGTGTCGGCCTGCAGACTGAAGGGTCCCAGGTTCGATTCTGGTCAAGGGCATGTACCTTGGTTGCGGGCATATCCCCAGTGGGGGGTGTGCAGGAGGCAGCTGATTGATGTTCCTCTCTCATCGATGTCTC
>NW_006292026.1:497339-505978 GCF_000327345.1 Myotis davidii | reverse complement strand
CAGTTAGGGGCAATCAGGATGGCATGCAGAGGCAGTGAGGGGCATCAGGCTGGCTGGAGGGGGCAGTTAGGGGCAACCAGGCAGGCAATCAGGCAGGCAGGCAAGTGATTAGGAGCGAACAGGCAGGTAGGCAGAGTGGTGCAGGACAATTAGGCAGGCAGGCAGGCGGGCCAGCGGTTAGGAGCCAGCAGCCCAGGATTACCAGAGGGATCTCTGACTGCCATTTAGGCCTGATCACACAGTCAGACATCCCCCGAGGGGTCCCGCATTGCAAAAGGGTACACAGGCCGGGCTGAGGGACCCCTCCTCCCCGGTGCATGAATTTCATACACCATGCCTCTCATGCCTCTAGTATATAATATAGTAGGATGATGATAATGTGGACTCCCTGTGTGTCAATAATGTAGCTTTAACATAAGAGATATTAAAAGTAAGTAATAGCAAATAATACTTTTTAAAAGTTATGCCAATTATATTCATGAACTAAAATCAAATATACAACTAAGGACTTTCAGAGTTAGCTTATTCATTATGTACCATCTTTATTTTTATTTTGAATTTGGAGCATTTATTTCTGAATTAATTCCAAAATTTGCTTCCTGGGTTGATATCCAGTGCTCTGTAAATAAAGAAGAAGCCTGATGGTATAGTCTATAAGAATGCTGAAAGTATAGCTTTTTATAGATGAGTAATTTAAGGCAAGAAGAAGCAAAATGACTTACTTGCCTGAGATAAAACAATGAGTCAGGTTTCTAGCAGGAATAGTACATGAGCTCTGGATTTAAGGCTGCTCAGTTTTACTTAAAAAATGTAGTCCTTTTCCTGTACCTTCTTTAGTAATGTGCAATATACACTGACACTTGAGTGCAATAATTTATTTTATTCCTTTTTTTATGGATTTCACTGCCTAATTATCATGTAAAGATTGCTCTTCAAGATTCTACCAACCTTCATTTCTGTCTTAGAGCTGCTAGTTTTCTAAGTTTGCTTTGACCCATGATAAGTTTTCACTGCATTTTTGATGCTGTAATCACTTTTCTTGTCAGTCTTATACATAAATGATCATAAATATGGGCCATAAATGCAGATGGAGGGCTTTATGTTTCTCCCACCCTGCTTTGTCATTCTTTGCCATTTTTCAAAATAATTTGATAAAGTTTAATTCACATGTGTGGGGTATTAATCTGGTTTTCTGGTTCCTTTCCCTTTCAGTTACACAATAACAATTATATTTTAAGGGACAAAATATCGAGTTTAACAGTTAGAGCCTTGTCATTTTCAAAGACTTCCATTTTGGGGGGCATGAATATACATTATCATGACTCACTGTAAACAATAGTGTTACATTAAGAGAAATGAGAAACAGGAAGAAAAATCTCTATAATTATCACTATCAGAACAACTGTTTCTAAAAACTATTTTAAAAATCATCCAACATTAGATTATGTTTATTTTGTTGGTGAAATGGGAAAATATATACTTTGGGCCAAAATCCTACAAAATTCCAAGTATAGGGAATGACAATACTGTTGCTTAATAATACCCATTTTACAATGTTCATGTGATGATCAGATGTAAAATTTAAAAGGATCCAGTGCAGATCCCAACATGGCTATGAAGTAGGTGGAAGATATTCTCACCTCTTCTTAATGCCAAACTGGATTTACATCAAAATTATAGAGCAATCAACCTGAATAGCCAATTGAAGGACAGCTGAACAGGAGGAGTATTATAACCAAGGATTTACAGAAGCCACATAGAGACTGGTAAGAAGAGCAGAGACATGGAGGGGGCTGTCTCCTGAACCCATGTTCAGTGACTGAGCAGCCAGAGGGATATCTGGGCTGCAAAAGCCCCCCTGAAACAGCTAGTCATACCTGTGCTTCTGCATTCAGTTTGTTGTGAGACAATATGTCATGTGCCCACTGCAAAATCCACTGTAAACTCATTAAAGAAGCAGAGTGAAAAAGGCAAATGAATAATCAGTATTATTGTGAAAATAATTTTGACCTTGCAGACATTTTTGTAGTGTCTTGGGAACCTCCCAAAAGCTGTGGATCACAATTTGAAAACTGCTACCCTGAATATGCTACTCTCATTGTGCAAACTTTTGTTCCTAATATCAAAGTTGTTCATGGCTTTCCAATTGACATAGTGGTGATTTTAGGATCCAAATATTGAACAAATAACTCAAGACCATCCAGAAATTCATATTCTAATGTCAGGAATAACTATTCTAGTATAACCTTCAAAATTCTTTGAAGAGCTTTGTTCCTCTAAAGCAGGGATGGGGAAACTTTTTTTTCTGCCAGGGCTATTTGAATATTTATAACATCATTTGCTTAATATAATTCACTTAATATACATTTATGTTGCTATGAAAAAAGCTTGTTGATTTTTGAGTCCCACCTGTGGTTGCCTTGGCAGGGCCAGACCAAATAATTTTGCGGGGACTTTGTGGGCCTGACATCTCCTACGCCTGTTCTAAAGATTCTTCTTCTGGGCAAGAGATGCGTACTCAAGTACTCAGAAGTAGGGTGGCTAAAATTCAGTGTCACCAACATTCCTACCGAAATAGCTCTTCTCTGGACACCTCTAGATTTTTAGTTTATTTTTATTCCTCCTCTCACCCAAGATACCCCCACTGTGTTTCATACCTCCTTTCCTTAACATTTGTTCCTACTGTATATCTGATAATTGATTTCTTCAAGTAGATCACAGAAGTGGCTCTTATAAGCCTCTCCAATAGATATTAGTGTAGCCTAGAATGTTCCATTCTGCTTTATTTTCTGGATTGAAATGCATTATCTGAAGAAGGAACAAGTGGACCTTCCTACAGACTGTCCGTTCAATGCATGGAAACGTCTCTATTCAGATATCACACCTTTTGGATTGGTTCCCTAGATTTTCAAATGAGCTCATCTGAGAACTGTATCTTTGTTAAAGTATCAATACATCATATTTTTTATTCCAAAAGGCAATACGTGGATGTAGCCAAGTTCTTCTAGAGCTGGTGCTCAATTAAATGACTAGTAATTTGTGCTTTAGATTATGTAAAATGGGAAATATCTTTGAAGACAAATGTGTTTTTTAACATCTTTCCATCACGTCTACTCACAATTAAAGCCTGCTGTAGATTGACATTGTGATATTTTAATATTTAATATTAATATTTTAATACATTCTACTGAAAGTAGGAGGATAAAGTGGAGTGAGGCGAGTGCAGAACTTGATAGTTAACTTATTATTTAGGATAAGCTGAATGATATATTCTAAATTGCCATAACTTGCAAATATTTTATATAAATCATAAAAATTTTAATAATTATTTTTAAAGAGCTATTTTTCTTCTCAAAACAGTGCTTCAATAAGTAACCCACTTATAATGTTACTCTAATGAAGTTCTGCCAAAATAATATTTGACCATTACTGTCAAACAGTTAATACTGGTCTCCTCCCAACTGCCATCATCAGTGTAGTGCAACAAGTCTGGTGTTTTACTAGTAAAAGTTCTTAAGAACAACTTTGATATAAGAGAATCACTTCATATGTGTACAAAGATGGGTAATTCACTTTTCATTGATCATTAGAAATACCAAACTAATCGTAGGGTAGGTTTGCATGGTTTTTAGTGAGATGGCAAGTCCTTAATGTGAAGTTAAATCTGGAATAGGATTCAAACTTTTTTTGTGCATTCCTCTTAGAAGAAACTACTGAGAAAATAAGAAAACAAGATGGGAACAGAAAGCCAGTGCTTTAATTTGCCTTTACTTAGGGCTTTCTTAAGCAGCTATTGTGATTCAAATAAATGAGAATTTGAGACTACTCCCCCATTCAACATCATTACACAAAGAGAGAATCAAGGAGAGCAGAGATTCATTAGCCTCCATGCTAAGGTGTACTAATTTATAATCCTAGGTTTGGAAACATTAGCATCACAACAAAGAAATTTTTATTCTATTTCATTTCACTTTTTCAAGTTCAATAAAAATATAAAATGTGGGCTTGACCCCCGGTAGAGGATGTGCAGGAGGCAACCAATCAATGATTCTCTCTCATCATTAATGTTTCTATCTTTCCCTCTCCTTTTCTTTCTGAAATCAATAAAAATATATTAGAAAAAAATTAAAAAGAATTAATAAAAAGGTGATGTGTTTTGAAGACAAAAATAGGGTGATATACTATACACTTTACTTTATATAGGATCTTCAGATAAATATAATAATAGGTACAATTTATTGGACACATTATGCACCAAGTACTTCTCTCCTGACCTTTACATAGATTAGGCTATTTCAGCAACTTTATGATGCAGGTACTATTGTCATCTTAACTTTACCTATACAGATACTGAGAGAGATTGTTTACCTCAGTCTTCACAAATCACACTGCAAGAAATTATGAAAGTGTGATTCAAACCTATGTAGTTTTACACAGGATTAGTGTTATTAACCACTATGCAACTTTTAAATGAAACTACATGTTGCCTCACAGCAAACTGCTGAGTTACAAAGTATAGGAAGGGGCAAATTAGAGACAGAGGGAATAGCAAGTGCAAATGCCTTAAGACAAGAAATCTCATGACATGTTTGCAGAACAGAAAGTAGTAGGGTTGGAGTATAGTGAGTAATTGAAAATGTCATGGAAATTGCTTTGAGAAGCACCTTGTGGTAGATCATATAGGGTCTGTAAAACATGATAAGAGGTTTGTATTTTACTGTTAGAGCAATACAAATCAACTAAAGGACATTAAAACAAAGGAAATACATGATTTGATAGACATTAACAAAGTCTACTTACTGTTTGGAGAATGAAGGGGCATGGGGTATGGAAGCAAGGAGACCAGTAGAAAGGCTATAGCAATAATCAAGGGATGCCATTAAGGCAACTTGAAGTAGGGAGGGGTAGTGGAAATGGAGTAAAAATGATATATTCAAGACATATTTTGGGATAACTGGGTCAAGTGGCAGTTCCATATTTAATTTTTTGAGGAAACTACATGCAGTTTTCCACAGTGGCTGTACCAGTCTGCATTCCTACCAGCAATGTAGCTGGGCTCCCTTTTCTCCACATCCTCGCCAGCACTTGTTGTTTGTTGATTTGTTGATGGTAGCCATTTTGATGGACAAGAGACATATAAAAAAATGCTCAAATTCACTAATCATCAAAGAGATGCAAATTAAGACCTATTTTGCATAGGAGTCAATGATATTTGATAAATTGATTGTGTAGGATTGAGGAAAAGCAGATGTCAAATTCCATTTGAACATGTTCCTTTTGCGATACTTGACATCTAAGTGGAGATACCAAATAGGTAGATGGAGTCTGAAGCTCAGGGGAAAGGTCTGAGCTGGTGATATATATTTGGAATTATCAACATATAATTGCTACTTAAAGCCACAATATTTTCTAGGACATTGTTCCTCAGCTCTGATTGTACTTAGGAATCATCGAGGAAACTTAAAAAAACCAAATGCCATGCTCTTTTGCAAGCCAATTAAATTGGAATCTTTGAGGAGCTATTACCTGTACCATATTTTTTAAGGGCTCTCTAAGTGACTTGAAAGGGCAGGCAGGCTTGAGAATCACTGGTATGGGAAGAGAGCATAGATGGGATTGTGCTCTGGACCACTCATTCATGTGGAAGTGGAGAAAAGGTGAAAATGGAAAAAGAGTCTGAGGAGCAAACAATAAGGTAAACCCAAGAGTGTGGAGTCCAGAGAGGGAAGTGTTTCAAGAAGAATAGACTTATTTCAAGAAGGCCAACAGAGTTAGGGATACAGAAAGATTTATTAAGATGAGAACCTTTGGATCAGGCAATATGGACGTTTTTAGAAGCCTTGACAAAGATAGTTTTGATGAGCTGGTGGGATGGGTGGTGAGAAAGTGGAGGCACCCAAGATTAAAATGTATTTGAAAGTTGTTGTTGTTCTTGTTGTTGTTCATGTGAAGAAGAGGGAAAAGGTTCAGAGGAGGGTACATGAGAGAGAATTCTTCCCTTTATGAGTAGGGAGTTATGAAAATGTTTTTTATGTTGATGGGATTGACCTTAAAGATATTGACCTTGAGAAGGAAGAAGGCATACAATTCAGTGCTCAAGTGGAAATGATGGCTTTTGATGAGAGCAGGGTACTCTTACCTTGTAAAAACAATGAAGACACTGAGATGTTGGTCAACTTGGAGAATGAAAGAAATGCCTTCTGATTGCTTCTCTTTTACTCATGAAGTAGGAGGCAGCCTCGGCAGCTGAGAATGGGGTGGATGTTAGCATAGGAGATTTGAAGAGAGAGAAGAAGCTGTAAAATTTGGAAAGTGGAAAAATACACTTCCTAAGGCAATATATTAGGCTCCTGTGCCTTTTCTCAGATTGTTACGATTTTAAAGTGGGAGGGTCAGCAAAACATGTGAATTTTATTTTTCCCAGATATTCAAAGCTGCTTGGGTGAAAATAGTTGAAGTTTTGAGGTTTGCCAAATGAGAGTAATTAAGGGACGGAGAGGATGCAAAGGGAGTTGGGAGCATTTTTTAAGGAAGTAATAATGAACCATAGAAACCATGGAAAAAATGTTTGGATGGGACTTGCCCTTCCTTTTATTCTTTATGAAGTATGAATTATATTTTGTCCTAATCAGAGTACAGAAAAGTTTATATTAAGATTTAGAACAAAATACTTTCTCATTTCTTGGATGGGGTTGAAGAGGGAGAAGCCAGCACTAGGTTGTTTCCCTGATTCATAGGAATAGGAGATAGGTTATTATCCCTTCTGGGAAGAGCTGATGGCTCAATATCTAAGGAAGTATAATGAAGAATATACCTAGGGGTGGCTAATCCAGTAGCAAATGTTAGAAATGTTCCAGCAGGTTATGATCACATGATATGTAATTTTGATTTTTTATTTTTCTGAGCTCTTTTTCTGCTTCAAGGGAGAAAAAAAATATTTTTCCTCTACCCATATTAAGTTCATTGTCTGGAGCCCTAAAATGAGACTGAAAAAAGATTAAAAGGGAAAAACAAGAAGTTTTTTAATGTATGCATCACAATGAGGAGTAACTCAAAGGATGGTTATAACTTAAGCCTATCGAACATCTTCACAAAGAAGAATAATTTTGTAGAGAAGTGACAAGGCAAAGGAAAAGGACTTTGAGCTTCTAAGGATGGCAATTTGTGGGAAGGCAAATATATTGGAAAACTAATAGTAGATAATGGCTACTTTTAGCAAGGGTTATGAGATACTGTATATATATATATTTCTTTGGCACTATCTCTAGGCCTAGAGTTGTCTCTGGTGATTAACTTTTGTCCTTCCTGATAGAGAGGGGAGGAGGGACAACTTTATAAATTTATGTTCTACTTTTAGACAAATAGGGGGAGGGCAAAGAGCTTTTTTTGTATCTGCTTGTCAATTGTGTTTAGTTCAAAGTAATCAATATGCCAAAGTGGTATAATTTGGGGTGGCATTTTTTGCTATTCTTCACTGTGAAGTTTCCATAAAATGTAGTATATATATATATATATATATATAAAGCCAGCGACCGAAACATTGTAAGGACCAGAACAACCTGTCGCTATGACACCCACTGTGGCCAGCAAACTGGCCTGATTGGGGGGGGTGGGGGCTGACCGGCCAACCCCCCTACAGCCCTTCTCCGCTGGCTGGCCCACCATCCACAGCCCCTCCCCACAGCCGGCCCCACCCCCAATGGGCCCCCCACCCCAATTAGGAGTGGGGCCTACTGGCCAACTGCCCACTGCCCCTCCCTCCAGCTGGCCCGGCCTTGATCAGGGCAGGCCGGCCGGCCAACCTCCTGCCGTCTCCCCCTCCCAACAGGCCCGGCCCCAATCCACCAATTGGGTCTGGGCTGGCTGGCCTCCACCCATGCATGAATTCATGCACTGGGCCTCTAGTAATAATAATAAAGTGCTTATTTACAAAAAATAAAAAAGGTCAAAAAGACCGAAGCTACACTAAGATACGGCACTGGAGTGAGTTTTGAGCATACTGATTATTGAAATGTTGGTAGTTCTGCAGAGAAAACAAACTAATTTTTACCACCCTTCCCCATAAGACTTAGGTAAGACTCCAGATACCCACCTTATTCACTTGTGGCAAGACCCAACACAGACCCTCTATTCCTATTCTTTATCTCATAAATGATTAGCTGAACTGTTCATCTCAGCTGTCAAATGAACAAATGCCTACTAACTTGACATGACGAAACTTTAGTGAGGTTTCTCTCCTTCTCCCAGGCCCCTCAACTTTGGCCCACTCTTGAACTTAAGCAAACATTGAATGCATAACCCACTCCCCTTAATGGTCCTAGAGAATCAGCTGACCTCAAAGAAAAACATTTCCTGCTTAACTGCCCTTTCATTCCACCTGCTTATTCCCATGTCCATACACCCAGTTATTTCTGGATTTTGTTTATTCCTACCTTTAAAAGAAGAGCCATGTGCTTGACCTTTGAGATGCATATAGATCATTGGTCACTGTTCTCCCTGTTTCAATAGTTCCCCTTCTCAAATGCAATAGCCTTGTTTTGGAAAAAAAATCTCTACTTACCTAAATCCATATTTATTTTTATTTGATATTTTACTGACTGTCTCCTTAATTCAATGATCTCCTATAGATCATTTATGAT
>NW_006292026.1:492932-497307 GCF_000327345.1 Myotis davidii | reverse complement strand
ACAGATCCATTTTTGCTTCACTTCCTGAAGAGAGGAATATAATAAAGAAAAGAACCTGGGCAGACATGAAGAAGGGTATTCTATGCATCAATGGAGGACAACTCAGATATATCAAACAAATTTCTTCCCTTAGAAAACTTAGTTTATATTTTAGTAGTATGTTAGGGCCAAGTTCATATGTCAATATTTGACATTAAGGAGTTATCTTGGCTTATCTCACTTGGACTGATGTCTTAAGTCAGCCTCTAATTTACTTTTAGCCTAAACCCAACCTAGATTTCCTTAAGTAAACTTGAATCTCTTGATGCAAGTTTGTTTTCCAAATGTTTCTCTCTTAATGTGACACCTAGAGAACTCAAGGTTTGACATAATTTTATTAATTGAAATATTGGTTTTGAGAACTGACAATGAATTGAGGAATATGTTCCATTATAAAGAAGTATCATTCCTTAGCATGTTTTTTATATAAACAATATGATACATGCAGAGCTGCCTTTTAAGTACATGGAACAACTGTGATTAAGATCTGAGGCATAAAAAAAATATTTTAGACTCTCCTGAGTCTAAAATCCTGTTAATTCTTTTAAGCTTTGAAAGTCATGTTAACAAAGTTCAATTTTAAAATGACTTTATATTTCAGATCAAAGCTAGCCCTAGTTACATTTATTTGACCAAAGTTTTGTGAAATAACTTATTTTGAAACCCCCCAGTACGATTATAAAATATTCCTTCAGGCCACTCCACAAACTAGAGAACTGGTATCATGGTAAAGCATATATTTAAAAGGATTTTTTTTTCAAAACTTTGAAAAGTATGATTAATCATCTTCTCTTGTAAATTTTAAAGTAATAATTTATTAATAAGAAGCCACTATTTAAGTGGCCCATTACATAATGCAATGTAATATTTTATACATTAAAATTATGTTTTCCTTAAAATTTCAGATCAGTGGTAGTATTTTTTAATTGTGATAAAATACACTTAACATATTTCTTACCATCTTAACCATTTTTACACAACCAGTCTCTAGAACAGCGGTTCACAATGTGGGGCACATGCCCCACAGGGAGGCAATTTGATTTTTAAGGGGGCAATTTGAGAATGAGTTATTAACAGTGTTTTGTTTTGTTGTTTTTTTTTTGCATTTCTTATGATTCTAGGAGCCTCATATACAGTATATAAATATATAGTGACATATTTATGCATTTCAGTTCTCTTGTTTTGAAACTTTATTTGCTATTTTTTCATATAACTTCATATTAGTATTTTTTCAACAATATCTTATTTTTTTTCTCAGTACTTCAGCTGTCCTTTCATTCTTTATTTTTCTCTTTCATGGATGCCATGTTCTTTGGAAGCTTGTTCAGACCAAGTTAATGGCCTTTTGGGCTTCCTCCATGTGAATAGGAGTCACTTTTTGAATAATTAGAATTATATGTCACGGGGAGGCATCATGATTTTAGAGATGCTTAGGTGGAGAATGGCCAAAAAAAGGTTGGGAACCACTCCTCTAGAACTTTTGCATCTTGTAAAATTGAAACAGAATACCTATTATACAACTCTCCATTTCCCACCTCCTCTAACAATGACCATTCTACTTTCTGTTTCTGTGAGTTTGATTATTCTAGATAATTCACGTAAGTGGAATAATACATTTTCATCTTTTTGTGACTGGCTCATTTCCTCACGGTTCATGCAGTTGTAGCCTGTATCAGAATTTCCTTCCTTTTTAAGGCTTAATATTCCATTGTATGTATATAATGCATTTTGTTTATCCATTCATCTGCTGATGAACATTCAGCTTGCTTCCACGTCTTGGCTATTGTAAATAATTCTGCTATAAGACAGTAATAAATCCAGTAAGAAAATTATCAAAAGTAAACAGGATTAGAAAGTTTCTATAGAAAAAAATATTTCCATGGAAAACTGTACATTGTCTATACAATATACTTCTAGATTATCTGATTGTAGCATTATTCTTTACCTTGGAACCATTTTACAACCTTTTAAGATGTAGGTAACTGATGTCCACATGAATTTTGTTTTCCCTGACAGATTTAATTAACATCCTTCTCCCCACCATACACATACCCACACATCCTCATCCTTCTACTGCTAGAAAAACTAGTTTTGCCTCCACTTACAATTCAGTTCCTCTAAACCACAAAAAATTTGTGGGGATTTAAATTTTTTTTTCTTTTGAGATAGTTGTAGCATCTGCTTGATTTCCTCATATTAGTAAAATAAAATCTTTACCACATTTATTTTTATGAGCATAGAGAGTTTTGGCTTTACCTGTTCTGAACATTATCTTTTAGCAAAAACAAACAAAAAGCATTAACTTTAACATTGTGAAGAGGGGATAGTTTTATAGAACACTCACTTAAAAATATATATTTCTATTGATTTAAGAGAGGAACAGAGAGAAACATCTATCCGCTGCCTCCTGCACACCCCTACTAGGGATAGAGCTTGGGTATGACCAGGAATCAAAACCATGACCTCCTGGTTCATAGGTCAACACTCAACCACTGAGCCACACCGGCAGGGTCTAGAGCACTCACTTTTGATAAGACTTGAGAAAGTCATCATCTTTGTCTAAGGACTACCACTTTAGGGAAGATCATACATTTCTCAGGAGCAGAGACTTAGTCAGTGTTCAAATCTCATGCTTTGTAGAGCAGTATCTTCCATTCAGATAGAATGAATGGAATACTGTTAACAATGGTCTTGAATTGTTGAATGCTAAAAGGCTTTTCTTATCCAAGCTAATACCCAAACAATTAGTGTAGATAAAATATTGCCCTGTAACTTCCTGGTAAGATCTTTCATCATTACTGACCAGAACTGGCTCAAAACATTACTGAATAGGTTTATTGGCATAGTAAGAAAGGTGTT
Organism: Myotis davidii; assembly: GCF_000327345.1. Classification (NCBI taxonomy): domain Eukaryota; kingdom Metazoa; phylum Chordata; class Mammalia; order Chiroptera; family Vespertilionidae; genus Myotis; species Myotis davidii. Next base: position 494,409 of record NW_006292026.1, on the reverse strand, counting down.
CCATGACATTTTTATAATCTTCATGTATAGATCTGTGATATCCAATGATGGGGGGAAACACACACATGTAACTCCAACATTTCAATATGACAAGAAAAGATTAGAATTCTTAGTCCACTGATCTTAGAAAGACTCAGCATGTTGTCCTGAAGTCACTTCAGCAAAGGAAGGCTTTACAAAGTTGTTAATTAATCTAGGGCTGGCACCCTTTGGGAACAATACCAGAAAATTGGAACTAAAAAGAGGTGCAGTTTACCTCACAGCTGGAAAGAAGGGACCTTTTAATTGGATTAAATCACATCACCACAAAATTTATGGATCCTGGTCACTACGTCAAAGAGGTGAGAAATTTTTAAATTAACTCATTAGGATGGTCTGGAGGGATAAAACTCACCATTAACTTAGAAATGTCAAAGGCAAAGTTTATTAACACAAAGGCATAAATAGAAGCTCTGAAAAAGAAAAGTTCTGGGAGTTTTGTGACATGACCTCAAGCTGTCCATTATGCCCTGAGACCACACATTTAGGCTGGCTAGAATATCTGAGAACATTTTTAGTGAAAAATTTCTCATGGAAGTACAAAAATAAAATGCAACTATTGTATATATTTCTCCTGAAAGATGCATTTTAATATGGATACAAAATATGTATTGAACATATGTATTAAAAACAAGAAAATCCACACATGACTCATATTTCATTAATAATTAAAAATGTTAATCAACCAAAGGACTTATATGCAAGCATATAGGCCTAACCAATGGACACAGACAACAGGTGTGTGAGGGCATAAGTGGGGTGAAGAGAGGTAATGTGGGGATAAGGACACATATGTAATAACTTAATAAAAAAGAGGGAAAAATAAAAAATAAAAATGTTGAAAAGATCTTTGAAAAATTATGGAGTATTACTATGAATCTTTATAATCATCTCAAACTTATAAAATGTACTTATATTAAAGATCATATAATATCATAATTTTTGAATATATTTATCCAGAGAACATCTTGGAAAATTTTATAAGAATTAACTGTCATTAAACTAATTTTTCTGCAATCAAATAAATCACAAATTGAATTAATTTATATAGAATCATAACTGAGAAAAACACTTTCATAAAGGTAATTACTATTTGAAGAGTTGAAAAATAACTTAAGAATTTCGGTCATGTACATCCTTATTTCAAGGACTGAAAATTTATGTTTTGGATTTCCTTGACCATTTATTTTCTTTTCATCATTCTTATTTTCCCATATAAAGATACTTTATCAAATAAACTATCTTAAAAATAAATTAGGTAAATAACATGTGGGCCTTCCTGAATTTTTTTTTCCCTGGACTGAATGGTATCTATAAATCTATAACTTGGAACCATAATAAATTGCAAATTTTGAAAAAACTAAGACCTGACCTGTTAGGGTAGAATTTTATTTTAGGACATCTATAAGGTCCATGGAGTGGGCAAAATGCTCTTCTT
>NW_006292026.1:491093-492739 GCF_000327345.1 Myotis davidii | reverse complement strand
TATATATAGTGTCATGAACTGACCTATATATAGTGTGAACTGACCTATATATAGTGTGGTGAGAGCCAGAGGGAAAGGGGGGTGGAGGTGGAGGTGGGCAAAGGGGGCATAAATGGAGCCAGAAAGAGACTTTATTTTGGGTGATGAGCACATGATGCAGTGTGCAGATGATGTTTTTTTGAGTTGTACACTTGAAACATGTATGATTTTGTGAACCAGTGCCAACCCAATACATTCAATTAAAAATAAATAAAAATAATTAAAGAAGTAATTTAGCTGAAAATGAAATTTGCTAATAGTTTATTTAGTACAATATTAGTATTGTGCAAGGAGGAAGAAAATATATACAGTATACATCTCTGACTTGCCAGCTTATACTTTAAGTTTCTATACAATGACTGTCTACTATGGATCAATAACCTTGGCTTTTCTTTGTCAAAAAATAACTAAAATAGGAGATTTTCTAGCATTATATCTACATTTGTGAGTTAAAGTATTATTTCTAGTAATAAGAAAATAAGCAACCATCCAATATATAGAATTATAAATCTGAAAACTGGTCCAAATAGATCCGAATTTGTGACTAAAGAAATGAGAAGAAATTAGAGTATAGCCCATAGGTAAGCTAATAGTATTTATTAAAGTTATACTATGTACATGGCATGATATCAAGGGATTTGTGGTTTTATATCAGACAGTACTTTCCTAGTCTGACAGAGTACCTAACATATGAACATTCAATAATTACAAATCAAATTACAAGTCCAAAACAATCTGTATTTATATGACTTAATTATTTAATAGGCAGCAGAGATTGTAACTAGAGACAAAACTGTGTTTGTTATTTTGACTATGGGAGAAGTTGTTAGGTCTGATCAAATAATTGAATGGACACCCCTGCCCATGGAACTGATCTTTAGAACACTTTACAACCAACATTCCCTTTCCCTTAGACCACATTCCACTTGCTAAGACCACATTCCACTTGCTAAGACCAGTATCTTTCCCGTCAGGACCCGCCCAGAGAATTATCCGCCCAGAAAAAGTCCACCTAGAGCCACAAAATACCATGTGTGGGCGCGCACGTACAGTGCGACTGAAACTTCGTGGCCCATGCGCAGAAGTCAGTATTTTGCGGAAGAGCCACACTCAAGGGGCCAAAGAGCCACATGTGGCTCATGAGCCGCAGTTTGCCAACCACTGACCTAGGCCAGTGGTCGGCAAACTCATTAGTCAACAGAGCCAAATATCACGATTGAAATTTCTTTTGAGAGCCAAATTTTTTAAACTTAAACTATATAGGTAGGTACATTGAACTTTAAATTCACGGTTTTTGTCTTCCATTTTTCTTTGCTGCTTCTTTGTAGCCATCTCAAACAGGGCACCTAAAAAAAGTTTCATTTTATAATAATAAAGCCACCAACACAAAAGAATTACAATTCTTAAATTGATGACAAAAATACCTGTAGGATTTGCAGCTGGTTCGAAAAATACAGGTAACTTTATGCTTCGAGTAGGTACTTTTGTCACCCGCGCGCGATTTGCGGACGCGACTAGCACTAACCACTGCACATGGGACTGCTGACTGACTGGCTCACTCAGCTCGTGCATGAATCGCGCGCCTCCCCCGCACTGCATATCCCGCC
>NW_006292026.1:480927-490711 GCF_000327345.1 Myotis davidii | reverse complement strand
ACCCAAGGCAGGGTAGGGGTCCCCACTGGGTGCCTGGCCAGCCTGGATGAGGGGCTGATGGCTGTTTTCAGGCTGCCTGCACCCCCTTTAGGGTGGGGGTCCCCACTGGGATGCCTGGCGAACCTGGATGATGGGCTGATGGCTGTTTGCAGCTGGTCACACCCCCTTCAGGGTGGGGGTCCCCACTGGGGTGCCTGGCCAGTGTGCGTGAAGGGCTGAGGGCCATTTTCAGCCTAGCCAAGCCTCCCCAGCAACAGAAGCTCCCAGCCTCTCCTTTTTTTCTGGGATTTATTTACCTTCTAATAATTGAAACTTTGTAGCTTGAGTCCCGGGCTTGACTTCCTCTATTGCCAGGGGCAACCGAAGTCTCCAACTCCGTGGCCACTGCTGGCTAAAAGCAGGTTTCTGGGTATTTTTAGTTTCTATAATTGCAACATTGTTGCTTAGACTGGAGCTCAGAGCCAGGCTGGCAGGCAGAAACCTTGGCTTCCTCCATCACTGGAGCAAGCAAACCTCCTGCTCCCTTCAGCTGCGTGGCTGCCGGCCACCATCTTGGTTGGCAGTTAATTTGCATATCCTGCTGATTAGCCAATGGGAAGTGTAGCAGAGGTATGGTCAATTACCATGTTTGTCTATTATTAGGTAACATTCCCAGTCCCTGGATGCTGGCGCCATTTGGGGGCTCAGCTCATCTGATCTCCAGATGACCTAATAAATTTATAATTCATTTATAATTCTTTACCCCTTTTGGCCTCCTGCGTTCCTCCTTTGGTGACCCAAACAGAAGTCAATTAAATCTATACCAGACAGGGCAATTTAATAAACTACAGAAATTTAATGTGACAGTGTTGAACTTTATCTGAGCCCCATATCTATCAGTTACCTACAGATTAGAAGGAGCACAAATAGCTCAAAGACAGTGAGCAGAGCCATAATCTGATAACCCAGAAGTGTATATTATATAAGATATATGGTTTTCCTTTGAAATACAAATTTTTCTACAATAATCATGCGTTACCTATAAAAAAGAGATAGACATTTTGCTTTATTTCTGAACTCCTTTTTAAAAGAAATAAATTAAAATAAAATAGATAAAACTTAAACCTCAAACCCATCTACTCCCACCCCTTTCTTTCCCAAAGTTACCACTGCCCCGAACTCATTATATATTCTAGCCAAACACCTTTTTGTGCTTTCAATGCAAATGTAAATCACTCAGTTTGTGGTACTTTGTTATGGTAGCCCTAGCAAACACATACACCAAGAGATGTGAAAACTTGACCCTACCACAAAATAAATCAGTGGCCTTTAATTTGCATTGTAACAGAAAGTATCCTTTCCCCTTATAATAATCTTGTAAAGTTCTAAAATAGTTTGAAGTCTTAAGCATTATACTGCAGTCAGGTATTCGATAATAATTGTGCATGAATATTTTATTAACAAAAATTTCAAATATGAGTTCATTTAGTATGCACATATTTAAATTGTTTTCATTTAACCACTCATTTGCATTTCATGTTCTTTGTCACTGACACATACCCAGTCAGAAAATCTTTTAATGTTTTAGTTACAAACGAAATGTTTTTCAGTGAAGCAGCAGTTTTTCTTCATCAACAAAGAGACTTTACAAAGTTACTTCTCAAAGTAAAAATTTTAAAGAAATTGTAAAGTAACCCCAAACTAGAAGTTTGTTGCCTGAATAAAAATTAGGCCAAAGTGAAAATAAATTAAGTTGAGTGCAATTTTAAAGTAATGATAAATATGACTCATAGGATAATTAAAACAAGTCTGTCATGGGTCAAAATTTGAACATTTGTTTAACAATATCAAAATAAGAACTTAAGGTTGCTGATAGCTAATTAGGCTAAAATCCAGAAACATTAATAATTGACTAAAGAAGCATTTTACTTCTAATTATATCAAGCTATAGTAGATACCCTTATACCCTAGAACTAGAGAATGTTTCTCTTTGAATGGGGAGATTTCTCTTATATAAATCTTGCCTTTAGACTATTAGATTTGCAAGTTGAAGGAACAGTATTAAGGATTAAGAGAGATTTCAATTAACCAATGTGGATAATGAACTTTGGAGGCAGAAAAATCCAGGGTCACATCCCAGTTCAGCCACTTAGAAGCTACAGACACATTATTTAAATTTCTCAGGCTCAGCCTCACATAGGAAAGGAACTACTTTGAAATACTTTAATAATTTAATGTAAAAAGCCCAACATATCTCCAGCTCATATTAGGAGGTCAATAAATAGTAGTTATTGTTATTATTAAGTTGAATTTTCTTCCAACTAAATCTAATGCTATAATCCTTCCCCCCACCCCATGTTGCTATAACTAACTGAACTTGATAATCATTTTTCTTCCCATATGTAAACTTTTTACTCATAATTTAAAAGAGGAAAAGATTATGGCTCTGGTGGTTTTAAGGGAAAGGTAGTGTGGAGTCTGAATCAGGGTTCTCAAATATGTCCTAATCTATAGAATCTGAATATGCTACCTAATAGTATGTCAAAGCGGGCTTTGCAGATCTGATTATGTTAAGGGCTTTGAGAAGGGTAAGCTATCCTGAAGTATCTAGATGGGTCTAATGTACTCATATGAGTACTTATCAGAAGGACACAGGAGTCATATTCAGAGGACAACATGATATGATGATGGAAACAAAGATTGGAGGGATGTGCTTTGAAGATGGAGGAAGGGGGCCACAATTCAAATAATACAGTAAGCCCCCAGATGCTGAAAAAGACAAGGAAATAAACTCTCCCTTAGAGTCTAAGAAGTAAACCCTGCTGACACCTTGCCGTTAGCTCACTGAAACTTATTTCAGACTTCTAACTTACAGAAATGTAAGAGAATTAACGCACCTTGTTTTAAAGCACTAAGTTTGTGGTAATTTGTTACAGTGGCAACAAGAAACTATTACAGGTAGAGAGAGATGAAGTCACTTGAGGTCTGTATCTGTTAGCTAGTGTTATGTAATAAGCACTTCTAAATCACAGCAACTTAAAAAAAACAAGCATTTTTTTTTTTTTTTTTTTTTTTAGCTCACGAGTCTTTGGATCAGCTGTAGGGCTCTGCTGATCTGGTCTGGGACTGATTGATCTCAGGTGGGCTTGCTTGTGCATCTCAGGTCACATTGACAGATCTGCTGTGGGCTGGCTAGTCTAGGGAGGCGTTGGCTAGGGGAGGGAGATTCATCTCTGTTTTACATGCTCCCCAGAAGAGTTATCCCAAGCTTATTCACATAGTGGGTGGACTGATTTCCAAGAGAAAGAACAAGGAGGGATGCTTGACCTCTTAACAAGTATGCTCATAATTGATACAGTGTCAGGTACACCACATTCTATTGGCCAAGGCAGGTCACAAGGCTAGACCAGGTTTTAGTGGGTAGTGAAATAGATTTCACTTCTTAATGGGATAGGCTGCAAAGTTATACTGTAAATTGTGTGGAAATAGAGGTAAAGCATTTGAGATATTTATGCAATTAATGCTACCATACTGCCACTATTGTAAAAACATGTATATTGTTTTCACCTAATTCTCCAGCTCCTGCAACTGGCCATCCCTTCAACCATCTCAGAATGCCCTTTCTGTATAATACTCATATGCTGACAAGCTTCTGATAATTAACTGCAGGCTGGGTATTAGTTTTGAAAGTTCTGATCAACTAATTCACTTGGCATTCATAGAGATTTCCCCAGTGAAATTCTCCCCCCGTTTATATTAACCTTTTAACGGCAAAGTGTCTAACAATTTTTGCCAAATTGCTTTTTAAATATGTGATTTCAGGTTCAACTAGTCTAGCTCATATAGAATTAATGGGGTGTTATCTCAAGACTTTTCTAACACTGCTTAGCTAAGGACAAAAAATGGCCATGTGCTTCATGCTGCTTTTTCTTTCCTTTCTGTTTCTTTATATAGGTGTTACTTCACACACACACACACACACACACACACACACACACACACACACGTGGAGACACATCTGTGGAAGCCTATAAGAGTAAAAGAAGTTATTGAGCCGGTGTTATGCAAGTTTCAGATTCCAGATTGGTTAGTGTGGCAGCTGTGACTTGATCAACTGTGAAGGTGTTTCTCCCAGAAAGCCTTGACAACACCACCAATCCATAAGAGCCATCTGTGTTAGATTTTGTTGTTGGTTGTTGTTGTTGTTGTTTTTGTTGTTGTTGTTCTTCTTCTTCATCTTCTATCTCATCAAATCTAGAAAATGATGAATGGATGGATGAAGTTCACAATTGTCCTGCATACGTTGAAATCTACCCCCTTGAAATTTCTGTCTCCTAATAAAACTTAAATAATCTGTTGAATTGACGTTGAAATTATCTCAAATCTTTCTTCTCTAGTCTCTTTGTAGTTGACATTTTCTTAGTTCAGTTCACTATCACTTTTTAAAATTTTGTGTTTAAATCAACATCCTATCTAATAAAAGAGAAACATGGTAATTAGCATACAACCGCTACCCTTCCCATTGGCTAATCAGGGCAATATGAAATTAACTTCAACCAAGATGGTGACCGGCAGCCAGGCAGCTTAAAGCGAACATGAGGCTTGCTTGCTTCAGTGACAGAGAACTCCAACTTTCCCCACTTGCCACTGCCGGCCTCTGAGCTGCAACTCTAAGCAACTATGTTACAAATATAGAAGCTAAACAAAACCCCAGAAACCTGCTTTAGTCTGCTGGGCTTCAGCCAGCAGGATCACAACATTGTTTCAAAGAGCTGGAGCCTCAGAGCTAAAGCTGGCCCAGAATTAAAAAAAAGAAAAAAAGGAGCAGTTGGGAGCTTCAGGCACCTGCCAGCCTGAAAACAGCCCTCAGCCCCTCACCCAGACTGACAAGCACCCCAGGGGGGACCCCCCACCCTGATCCAGGACACCCTTCAGGGCAAACCAGCCAGCCCCCACACGTGCACCAGGCCTCTATTCTATATAGTAAAAGGGTAATATGCCTCCCAGCACTGGGATCAGCGGAGCTGAGAGGCCTCCTGGCACCGAGATCAATGTGACAGGGGGCAACGCCCAAATCCCCTGATTGCCCTGCGGCTCTATGTGTGACAGGGGGTGGGGCCACAACCTCCACGGGGGGTGGAGCCACAACCTCACCATCGACCCTGCCTTGAGTGTGACAGGGGGCGGTGCCCCAACCCCCCAATCGGCCCTACACTGAGCTTGACTGGGGGTGGCATTGCAACCTCCTGATGGGCCCTGCTCTGTGCATGATGGGGGCAGTGCCGCAACCCCCTGATTAGCTGTGCTCTGTGCATGACAGGGTACAGAGCCTCACCCCCCCTGATGGGCCCTGCTCTGTGCATGATGGGGGCAGTGCCGCAACCCCCTGATTAGCTGTGCTCTGTGCATGACAGGGGGCGGCACCCCAACTCCCCAATCAGCCCTGCTCTGAGCCCGACCAGGGGCTGCACCTGCTCTCTGCCACCCGGGAGCAGGCCTAAGCCAGCAGGGCGTTATCTCCCGAGGGCTCCCAGACTGCGAGGGGGTACAGGCCGGGCTGAGGGACCTCCTCCTCCCCCAGCGTGCACGAATTTTTGTGCACCGGGCCTCTAGTATAGTATAATTAACATTTATGATATATAGTTGTACAAATTTTAACCCATATATATAGATTTGTGTAATGACCACTATAATCAGAAAAAAGTTCCACTTGTATATATATATATATTTAAAGCAGCTCTATTCATAATCTCTGAAAATTAGAAGGAATCCAAATGCCCTTCAATAGGTAAATGGATACACAAATTGTGGTACATCCATATAATGAAATACTGCTCTGTAATAAAAAGGATATAAGTATTGATAGAAGCAACAACTTGGATGAGTCTCACAATATTATGCTGAGTAAAGAAGCTAGTCTCAAAAGGTTGCATGTTGTACAATTTCATTTATATAATTTGCTCGAACTTTCTAATCTCTTCCCATTTGGTTCAAGTCCAGTGTTGCTCCAGTTCCTAGTATAGCTCCAGGCCCTTTTGCTTACTTCAGTGATTCTGAAAATCCCTGCATATGATTTAGATAGTTCTTTATGATGTATGCCTTGCCTACTTCTCCAACCTAATTCCCTGCCTCATCCATCTGATGACTAATGTTCTACTAGTTATCACCATGTTATTACAGTTCCTTGAATGCACCATCCTGTGCAGTTCATCTATGTTTGTCCCTCTTGTCTGAAAACCCCCACACCTTCCCATCCATCTCATTGCCCTTCTTAACACTTAAAGTTCTAAGTCAAGCATTCAAGAAACAACTCTTCTGGAAAAAAAAAAAATCCACTGACTTCTTTCAGGAAGATCGTGAGGAGCCTCAAGTTTCTCAGTTTGTGTCTGTGATTATAGAGGTGGTTAAAAAAGGAGGCTGCCTATGAATCCATTAAAATTATTTGGAAGGGGCAGGATTGGCAGGTGTGAAGCCTCTCTAAGGCAAAGTGAATTTCAGCTTTCTCATTTAAAGCTTCTAGAGATCACAGTTTAGGTCTCTGCCCACATTTGCAAATGGAATACACTGAGGAGATATAAACACTTACTGAAACCCTTGTAGGAGCACATTTTGCCTGCCAGCAACTCTTTGCCAAGCAAACATTTTGAAAACACTTGGACGATCCTAGCTGCCCCAGTGTTTTCATAAATATTTTCATCCCGCAGTCACAGAAACCTTGTAGAAGAGAGTGGTCAACAGGAAAGCTTGAAATGGAAGAGGTTCCGTGAGCAGCTGCTGAGTTGTGAAAATATATGCAAAAGCATATGGCTGTCTTTAGGGCCTTAAGGCAACATTTTAATTTTATTTTAATTTCTTACCCTGCAAAGATCAAAACATATAATTCCATTTCAGAAGATTTCCTTGTAAATAAATTATTTTAAAAAATATATTTTTATTGATTTCAGAGAGGAAGGGAGAGGGAGAAAGAGATAGAAACATCAATGATGAGAGAGAATCATCAATTGGCTGCCTCCCACAAGCCCCACAAATGGGGACCGAGCCTGCAACTCAGCCATATGCCCTGACTGGGAATTGAACCCTGACCTCCTGGTTCATAGATTGATGCTCAACCATTGAGCCACAGTGGCCAAGCCAAACCCTTCACTTTATAAAAGAGTGCATAAATATTTAGCATGACAAATATTTGTTTATCTAAAATGTTTTATTGAGAAATAAACATTTTGGTATAATTTGACCTATTGGTCATGATGGATTTCTGATCATCTCTTTGACATTCTTGCCATCTTATGTGTTCACCTTTATTTTGGAAGATGTAACATTTACTTTTCTACCATTTAAGTTGAATTGCAGAAGGATGTCTAGGAGAAAAGTGTTCAGAACTTGATGCTGGTGCAGAATGTTGCAATTTGCTTACTTGATTATAAATGCTGAACTTTCAACACTTCTATATAGTCAGCTATGTTTTGTGTTTAATTCAAGTATTGAATTATATATAAAAATATATTCACTGTAAGGTCCCAAATCTGCAGATCATCCTTCTTCTTATATATTGGAAAGGTATTGGTTCAACCAGCGGTAGAAATGGAATTTTTTTTACAAATGGATTTTAATAAAGGGGGAAGATAGCCTAAAAGACATCAGGAAACTCACTTGGAAGGGCTTTTCTAGGGTAACACTTCAAGCCTCAAACTCACACCCATTTCTCCTCCATGGTTGAGGATCACATTTTTACTCCATACTTTAAAAATATATGTATATATATATGTATATATGTATATGTGTATATATATATATATATTTCAGAGAGGAAAAGAGAGATAAAATCATCCATGATGACAGAGAATTATTGATCGGCTGCCTCCTGCATGCTCCACACTGGGGATTGAGGCCGCAACTTGAGCATGTGCCCTGATGGGGAATTGAACCATGACCTCCTGGTTTATAGGTCAACGCTCAACCACTGAACAACACCGGCTGGCCTTTACTCCATACTTTTAAAATTGATTCAGGTAATTTATTAGATGCTTGTAAGCACTAGGCATCCTACGTTCTTTCCTTCCTTCATGTGAGGCTGTCAGCCTTGGTGTGTGTGCTCTGAAATTTTTCCTTAAAAATATTGCCCAAAAGTCTAAATTAGGGAGCAGGGAGTTAGAAGCAGGGCCAGGGAGACTTCACAAGCCCATTTGGCCCTTATAATTCAGCCTCTGACTAAGGATTTTATCAGTAACAAAGGTGACATTTTGTCAAAAATAAAAGGACAAAATAAAAAGAATGAAAATTTAAAACTCTACTTATGTCAAGAATTGAAGAGACAAAAACTTTTTAAGCATTGTAGAGCGTTATCACAATTTAAGGCTTGAATGTATATGGCACAAATCTCTCAGAGCTAAAAAGCCCTCCCAATATCTTCTGGTCTAGGGACCATCTTGCCAAATCATGTAGTCAGAAGCTAACTACACTTCTAAACCAATGCTGCTGCAACGTACATGTGAATTTGGAGCACCTGTGGATCTTGTTAAACTGCACTTTCTGGTTTCGAGGTCAGAAGGTGAGTCAGTTCTAACAAGCTCCCAGGTGATGGCAATGTTTCTGGACAACACATTGAGTAGCAAGAGCCTAGAAAACAGCTGAAGGCAATAACTGGCCTCAGCCTGGGAACTAAAGGAGCTTCATGATTGGCTCCCGAATCTTCAGAGCTCTTCTTAAGGCAAAATAACGCTTAGAAGTTTTCTCAGTTGGTGTTTTGCAAGTCTCCCAACCCCAGGCATCACAGGTACGTAGAATGCATCCTCTCTGGGAGAAGGGGGTTTTCTAGCTCTTTTCTGTGTATTGAGGGGCAGGAAACAAAATAAAAAGCAAGTCTTCTGGGACTAGGGCCAGGGCTGCCTAGCTCCCTGACCACAGTTTTTGACCTTCCTTGGGGCTTGTAACTTGCTATTTATTATGTCACTCCTTCTCTCCCAGTAAGTAGTTTTTTCCATTAATTTAAAAGCATTTCATATGTGTGTGGGAGAACATGAAATGGGTTAACTGCCTTGTAGAAATCTCCCAAGCTTTTGTATGTAAAGCCCAGTGAAGGTACATCTCAGGAGGTATTAAAATTCTGGGAACAGAGTGATGGGGAAAGCGGCAAGAATCAAGTGGGATTTACAGAGGATTGTCTTTTTTAAATTTTATGTTTATTGTTGAAAGTATTACAGATGTCTCCTTTTCCGCCCATTGACCCCCTCCACTACAAAGGATTGTTCTTAAATAGCAAAGTGGTCTTTGAATGTGTTTCCATGCAGTGGAAGATTGGTGCAGAAGGTAGCTCAAAGGGAAATTATGGGGAGAATAGGTCTATCCTCCGAAAATATGTAATTATATATTTGTTTTCTGATGGTCTTAAGCGATCCTGTGAAAGGGTCGTTCGACCCCCAAAGGAGTCGCGACCCACAGGTTGAGAACCACTGACCTAAATGGAAGCGAGAACATTGTGGCATTGTGTAAGGATTGAATTGAATACTTCCAGAGTCAATTCCTTGTAAATTAACCTTGTACTAAGAGATATGGGGGTAACAGGTGGTTGTAGAAGTAATTTACAGAAAAAGACCCCTCTTTATGTATTTTTATATACATTGCCTTTTTTTAGCATCCTTTTTTTAATATTTATTTTCCAGAACATGTTTACCATCTCAAAGCCAGAAATGTGTTTGAAAATATCAATTCAATATAACTTGGAGCAGCAGTGTTTTGTCCCCTTCCATTTATGTTGTGTAAAATAAAAAAAAAAAAACAACAGACTTCTGTGTGGTGAAAGTGTGTT
>NW_006292026.1:460888-462102 GCF_000327345.1 Myotis davidii | reverse complement strand
TGGGAGAAGGGGGTTTTCTAGCTCTTTTCTGTGTATTGAGGGGCAGGAAACAAAATAAAAAGCAAGTCTTCTGGGACTAGGGCCAGGGCTGCCTAGCTCCCTGACCACAGTTTTTGACCTTCCTTGGGGCTTGTAACTTGCTATTTATTATGTCACTCCTTCTCTCCCAGTAAGTAGTTTTTTCCATTAATTTAAAAGCATTTCATATGTGTGTGGGAGAACATGAAATGGGTTAACTGCCTTGTAGAAATCTCCCAAGCTTTTGTATGTAAAGCCCAGTGAAGGTACATCTCAGGAGGTATTAAAATTCTGGGAACAGAGTGATGGGGAAAGCGGCAAGAATCAAGTGGGATTTACAGAGGATTGTCTTTTTTAAATTTTATGTTTATTGTTGAAAGTATTACAGATGTCTCCTTTTCCGCCCATTGACCCCCTCCACTACAAAGGATTGTTCTTAAATAGCAAAGTGGACGTAGGCTGAACAACTAAAGTCAGAATAGAAATGTTAGGTTGCATGTAAGTTTTCAGTGGGAAATGGCATGTTTGTTAAACGTTGTGGCAGGAAATCTGAAAGTTTTGTGGTTTTGATACTGTGAAGTGCACAGAAACTCCTTAAAGAGTTTTCTGCCTGTTTATTTTATTCTCTATCAGAAATAGTATGCAAATAGATGGAGTTTTAATTTCCTTTAATGCTCTGGGATATTTGGATAAAATGGCATCATCAAGTATTTTTATGATTATAAGCTCAAATTCACTGCTCTGTGGTAGAATATAATTAGTAGAAAGGAACACTCTCCATAACTCACCTCCAAAATAGTCTCTCTTTTTTTCCCCTTGGAAAATGCTTATATTCAGTTTCGGATTGAAAATATCAAAATTTCAAAAGTCTCACCAGCTTTCAAATGAAGTAGAATGTAGTTGTTTGCCTTCTCTTTGGCATATAGTGTTATTAGAGCCTAAATCAGTGGGTCTCAACCTTCCTAATGCCGCGACCCTTTAATACAGTTCCTCATGTTGTGGTGACCCCCAACCATAAAATTGTTTTCGTTGCTACTTCATAACTGTCATTTTTCTACTGTTATGAATCGTAATGTAATTATATATTTGTTTTCTGATGGTCTTAAGCGATCCTGTGAAAGGGTCTTTCGACCCCCAAAGGAGTCGCGACCAACAGGTTGAGAACCACTGACCTAAATGGAAGCGAGAACATTGTG
>NW_006292026.1:458227-460835 GCF_000327345.1 Myotis davidii | reverse complement strand
GAATACTTCCAGAGTCAATTCCTTGTAAATTAACCTTGTACTAAGAGATATGGGGGTAACAGGTGGTTGTAGAAGTAATTTACAGAAAAAGACCCCTCTTTATGTATTTTTATATACATTGCCTTTTTTTAGCATCCTTTTTTTAATATTTATTTTCCAGAACATGTTTACCATCTCAAAGCCAGAAATGTGTTTGAAAATATCAATTCAATATAACTTGGAGCAGCAGTGTTTTGTCCCCTTCCATTTATGTTGTGTAAAATAAAAAAAAAAAAACAACAGACTTCTGTGTGGTGAAAGTGTGTTCGAGTGAAAGCTTTAAATTGGTGGCTAGTAGCCCAGTTATGGAAAACTTGGCTGCCTGCTGCTCCTCAGTAATGTGTTCTACAGGCTGTTGTTTTCTGCTGATTGCCTATTTACAGTGATTTATCCCAAATATGTGGCATCTTAAATATATGGGTGTTGTCCAAAAAAAAAAGTCAGTTTATTCTAAATGATGAAATGAAAAGCAACACACAATAGCTTCTGTTGGTCCTCTACTAATACTCCAATTGAAAACCGATCTGCCAGAGAGGCTGGGAAGCCAGCAGAGAAATCAGCTGAGAGGGACAGAACCAACTACAAGAAAATGATCATGTAAAAGGACCCACCGTACACCCACTTCAGGCACAGCCCTGAAGTTAATGATGTGGGCAGAGAGACAAAGGGAGATCAAACCTGAACCTTTTTGCAATTTCGAAATCTAGTTGAGGAAGCTGAACACCATCCAAACAAAATGACGATCACAATTGCAAAGTAGAATGAAAAATGATACTGTAGCAATTTAATACATTATGAGATACTGGCACAAGATAAAGCAACACTTCTTTCTAGGATTAAAAAATTACTCAATTAGAGTGGAAAAGCCTGGGGTGATTCTAATTGAGACATCTCTCTAGTTCATGTAGATCCATTAATCAGTGCACTTGAGGTTAATATTTTCAATCATTTCTGAGTTTACCTAGTATATCATAATTCAATATCAAAAATTCAACTTTATTAAACACACCTACAGTATGATGAGCATTGTACTAGTTCTGAGAGTTATATGGAAAAATAACGTTTATTGGCATTCAGAAGCTCCAAATGTAGAGGGATAGGGGACAGATACGTGAAAATCTTACAGACTAATGTGATAATATCATATAAGACTAAACAAAATGATACAGGAACACAGGGAACTCTTATCAAGTGGTCCGTGACAGGATTCTCCAAGGAGGTTACATGAGGGTTTTTTGGTAAATGCTTGCTGAGATCCAAGTATACCATGAGTTGGAATTGCACTGATTTTCTAGTTAAAGTCACCATCAAGAAAGAATTCATGTCAGCCTGCCATTACTTCAATTTAGTGATTCTATGCTAGCTTTGTGTGATCACTTTTGCCATGAATTGAGTTTAAAGCTATATGTCACTAATCTAAAAACTTACCACTTGCCCTGGCTGGTTTCTTAGTGGTTAGAATGTCGGCCTGTGGATGGAAGGATCCCAGGTTTGATTCCCGATCAAGGGCACACACCTTGGTTGCAAGTTCCCCAGCTCCAGCAGGGGCACGTGTGGGGGACAACCAATTAATGTTTCTCTCTCCCTACCCACTCCTGCATCCCTTCCCCTCTCTCTTGAAATCAATGGAAAAAATATCCTCAGGAGAGGATTAAAAATAAAATACTAAGAAAAGTAGTGAAAAGATCCTTAAACCACTTTCCCCTTCCTTCTACTTCACAGGTAAACTTCTTGGCAAAGTAGCTTCCTCTCCCTACCCACCCACCCCCATTTAAAAAAATAAAAACTTACCACTTTTCCAGTTCTTGCCTTTTCAAATCATTATATCTTTTAGTTTCAATGCAGTAAACTGGCAATTCTAAGTATTTTAAGCAGAAATGTATTTGATATAGGGACTGAGGTGTTTTAAAATAGCAGAATGATAGCAGCCTGCCACTGGACTCACCATAGCTGAGATTTAAAGAGGAGGAAAAGACCATTGGTGCTATACCTGCTGTGTCATATCTGCCTCACATACCCATGAGTCCCTGATTTGCCAAGGGGGCCCCAAGTCAGGCCACAAACAGGCATGTATTTATGAATACTTTGCAAGCAATGGCAGCAGTCACAGCAGGGACATGGCCTCCCAGCCATTTGATCCTTACAGTGGGTCTCACTGGTGGAACCTAATTACCATTCAGAGGCCTTTCTTGAACAGTGTATAAGAATATAATTTTAGCTTTCTACACTATATACAAAGGTATATAGAAGGGAATGGGAATAAATGACAATTAGCAAGCAACTGTACTAATCGCACTTTTATTCTCCAAATGTTACTAACACTTTTCTAGAATTGTATGAGCCTTGACAATAAATTATTTAACTATATTTAACCTATATATGTTTTATTAGCAACTGGCTTCTTTTACTCATAAATCTATATTTACTGAAAAATGACTCCATACTGGGCTGGATCCCAGCTGTTGCAAATAACAGAAGTGTATTGAGGACACTACGGTCTCTGTCCTCAAGTAAATTATAGTCTATCAGGGAAGATACACTGTAGGAAATAATCATTCCAAAATGTATA
>NW_006292026.1:445201-458174 GCF_000327345.1 Myotis davidii | reverse complement strand
TAGGATAAAACATCAAGATATGGGAGCATAATTTTGATTTGGTCATTTTTTTTTCTGAAAAACAAACATGTTATGAAAGCTTTGAAGATAGCCAGGGCATGAAATTGAGGGGAAGGCCTGGCTGGTGTGACTCATTGGTTGAGAATCAACCTATGAACCAGGAGGTCAAGGTTCAACTCCTGGTCAGGGCACATGCACAGGTTGTGGGCTCGATCCCCAGCAGGGGGCATACAGGAAGCAGCTGATCAATGATTCTCATCATTGATGTTTCTATCTCTCCCCCTCTCTGAAACCAATAAAAATATATTTTAAAAATTAAATGACAGAAATTGTGGGGAAGAAGATTGGGGCCAAGAGGACACGTGCAGAGACAAGAGATGAGAAAGGTCAGGGAACCTCTATGGGATTGTAAAAATATCTGGGGCTAAGGGTGGGTGAAAAGGATTTTTTAGGGCATGATGAGCTCTGTTTGTGATAAAGTACATATAACATGAAATTACCATCTTAATGGTTTTTTTATATTTATAAAAGCTTTTTAATTGTAACATACATATAAAATTTGCCATTGTTATCACTTTTAAATGTACAGTTCAATAGTGTTAAATCATACACATTATTTTGCAACCAATCTCCAAACCTTTTTCATCTTCCATCTTCCCCATTAACAACTTTCTACCCATTAACAAAAATTCCCTATTTTCCTCGTCCCACCTCCTACCCCTCAGCCCCTGGCAACCACCATTTTACTTTCTGTCTCTATGAATTTGACTACTCTACATACATCATTTAAGTGGAATCATGTTTTGTGACAGGTTAATTTTAATTAGTATAATGTCCTTAAGGTTCATCCATGTTATGTGTCAAAATTTCCTTCCCTTTAAGGCTAAATGATATTTCATTGAATGCATATACTATATTTTGCTTATCTATCAGTGGATGGACACGGGTTTTCTCTTGGCTATTGTAAATAATGCTGTTATGTATGTGGGGGTCGAAATATCTCTTTGAGGCCCTTTCAGTTATTTTGGGTATATATTCAGAGGTAGAACTGTTGGATTACATGGTAATTTTATGTTTAACTGTTTTAAGAACGGTCATACTTTTTTTCCATTATGGAAAATGGCTCCATGCACCATTTTACATGCCCACCCGCAGTGTACAAAAGTTTCAATATCTCCACATCTTTTGAGTATATATACAAAATTGGAATAGCTGGATTATATGGTAATTGTGTTTTTGTGTTGTTTTTTTTTTGAGAAAATGCCATACTGTTTCCCATAATATCTGCACCATTTTATATCCCTACCTGTAGTACATATGGGTTCCAATATCTCCACATTCTTGCCAACACATGTTTTCTGAATTTTTTTATACTAGCCATCTTAATGAAGGTGAGGTGGTTTTCATTGTGGTGTGATTTGCATTTCCCTAATGATTAGTAATATTTAGCTCTTTTCATGTGCTTATTGGCTATTTGTATACCTTCTGGTCTATTTAAGTTATTGCCCATTTTCCCCCCCACTGTTTTCTTTTTGAATTGTCGAAGTTCTTTATATAGTCTGGTTAATTCCTTATCAGAAACATGATTTGCAACTATTTTCTCTTGTTACTTGGTTTGCCTTTTCACTTCGTTGATAGTGTCCTTTGAAATACAAAAGTGTTGTTTTTTTTTTAATTTTGATGTAGTCTGATTTATCTATTTTTCTTTTGTTGCCTGTGCTTTTGGTGTCATATCCAAGAAATCATTGCTAAACCCACTTGTCAAGTGTTTTTTCTTTTTTCTTTTAAAATATATTTTTATTGATTTCAGAGAAGAAGGAAGAGGAAGAGAGAGATAGGAACAACAATGATGAGAGAGAATCATTGATCAGCTGCCTCCTGCACACCCCCCAGTGGGAATCGAGCCTGCAACCTGGGCATGTGCCCTGACCTGGAATTGAACCATGACCTCCTAGTCCATAGGTCAATGCTCAACCACTGAGCCACACTGGTTGAATTATTCTCTTTTTTATTAATATTTGGTTTCTATAAATAAACATGTAAGAAATTAGGATATAAAGGAAGTAAGAATAGCTGATTGAATGATGTATGAGACAGAATGGCTGTTGAAAGTTTTAATATACATATTTTGAATATTGCTTAAAGTTGTGGTGTTGATAGTTTTTTTTTTAATCTTAGTTCATACTCTCAGCTGTCCAACACTGTTCTTAGAGGTGTTGGTCACATGGCTATTTATTGTTTTCATTCTTAGAGCAATCTCATGCCATTCAGCTATTGCCTCTATACTTTCATGTCTCTTTTCTCTACTCAAAATGCTCAGATGCCTGGATAACAATACTTCCTAAATTCAATTTGAAACATGGCATTTGTATATCTGGATTCTAATGAATGGCCATTCCTGAAGTTTTTTTCTCAATGGCTTCTCTTAGGAGCTTTCTTCCCTTAAGTCTTCATCCCTGCTGCATTGACTATGAGTCATTCCATCTTGAACAACTTTCTTTATCCCTCCCCGCACTGACATCCTAATATTACATTATTCTGGTTCAGTGAATTTCACTTTGAAGTGATTTATTTAATACCTATCTTATATGCATGAGATATAAATAATAAACTACCACTTATCAATGATTTCTGCATTCTTCAGATTTTTCTTATGTTGCATCCTTTACTGATTCTTCTTTCTCCTTATATTTCTAGTACAGTCCTTAGCTATCTGTTCCCTTTTTGTACCCTTTCCCCATATTATATACATTATATAAATGTATCATATACATTTATTTCTTCCACAAATGGCCAAGGACTGGACCTGTATGCCTCAGAATTTCTGGTATAAAGACTTGCATAGAGTGGATACTAATAGACATGACTTGAATTGTGGAAAGTCTATAAGAATAGGATCAAATTGATGATAGGATAAAAAGGTTAAATTTAAAAAAATACTGCTCACTGGGTACTAGAGCAGGAAAAAATGAACCATAACAGCAGGCTTAAAAAATGAAAATAGATAGAAAAAATGAACCATAACAGCAGGCTTAAGAAATGAAAATAGATAGACTAGGGTGATGTTAAGTAAGACATTAAATAATATCCCTATAGATAAGGACATTTTTAGAGAATTATTTCTGAAGGCAGGAAAGAAGCAAGCTGGAAAAACCAACATTTTGAGAATAAAGAATAGTTAAGATAGGAAAGCACCAAGTTTTGAAATTGCAAAGTACTTTTGGTTCATATGTCTTCAAAACTTATTTCTATAAGATTTTGTATACCACCTAAGTAATCAGTGAGCTGCAATATATCCGCGTGCTATTTTTCAGAGAAAGGTGAAGTGAAACATGATGAACGTGGATAAAGGAAGTGTCTTGGGGTTTAGGAGTCATTGACATATTACCAAGCATTAATTACAATCAGGGTTTTTACAGAAATCAGGATGGAAAGGGGAGGGAGAATTGTTGATGAAATGATGCATGAGACCGAATGGATGTCTTTGAAGAAGCAAATATTTACAAATAGTACCTAGCAGGAATATTATAGCCTTTAGGTAGGAGACTGGATCAATAGATTTAAAATATAAAACAAAGCTTACGCCCTACCGGTTTGGCTCAGTGGATAGAGCGTCAGCCTGCGGACTGAAAGGTCCCAGGTTTGATTCTGGTCAAGGGCATGTACCTTGGTTGCGGGCACATCCCCAGTAGGGAGTGTGCAGGAGGCAGTTGATCAATGTTTCTAACCTTCTATCCCTCTCCCTTCTTCCCTGTAAAAAATCAATAAAATATATATTTTTAAAAAGCTTACTTTTACATTTTTCTTTATAAGCCGGCAATGAAAATGTTTAATATAAAAAGGGAACTATTAATAACAAAATATAATTACTTATGTTATAGATTCTATATTATAGATTCTATAATTTCACCACAGAAAGGTTACTCTAAGCGTCATCCAGGTCTATAAATCCCTTTAGAATAAAGCAAGAAAGAATAGCTTCTTCTGCATAACTCACTATGCTTTGTGTCATGTGACTCTGCTGTCCCAGAAAAAGTGATTGGATCATTAATCAATGCTGAAACCAAAGGTAACCAGGTAAAGACTGTAGCCTGCCGCAGGAACTCTTATCTGGCGTGGGCAAGCCATAGTGGATGTTAACTACCAGGCGCAATAGGATCCTCTCAGGGAGTTTTATTTGTGACACACAAACATACATATTAGAGACACACAAAGAAACAAAGGCAGTAATAACAGAAGCAGAGGACATAGAAAAAGAAACACATAGTAAGAAATAAGAAGAGAGAGGAGACAAGAAAGGCAGAATTATTAGAAAAGAAAATAATGCGTGCCTACTTACAGAGGGATCATGTAATAGCTGATGGCTCAGAGCCGCTTTCCTGTTCTGAGCCATTAAGAACTATGGTCTTACTTATATTCATGAGTCCTGAGTGGAAACCTGTTAAAAAGGGTTTTCTGTAGCTCCTTATTTCACTGGACACATACTAAAATTTTATTACCTATGTAAATGTAAGCAAATCATATGGATAAAAGATTCTATCTCCAGATCATAGTGAGCATTTTTTGGAAGCTGTTTTTTTTTTTCATACAACCATGACTTACAAACATTTTATTATGCCAGTAAATATATTTCTAGAATATCTGTTTTTATACTTGCATAGTAGTTCTTCTCATGGGTGTGACATAATTTATTGAAATTATACCTTTTTCTTTGATATGTAGCTTGTTTCTAATTGTGGATATTAAATAATGCTACAATGAACATCTTGTGGCTATAGTTACTTTCTTAGGATAAATTCCTAGGAACTTTCTATGTCAAAAGATATTACCATTTTAAAGACAAGTTTCTCACTAGGAAGTTACATTAAATTATATGCTTATTAAAAGTATATAAAATTACCATTACCATATATTCAAATACCCATCAATACTAGTAGTAGCATTGCATTAAAAAATGAACCATATGGAAGGTAAATTATCTTATTACTTCCATTACAATGTATTCAATAACTGGTAAACTTAAGACTATTTTTACATTATTTGACTATCTGTATTTTATTCTTTTAAAAAATACCTAGCTGGTGTGACTCAGTGGTTGAATATCATTTGATTCCTGGTCAGGGCAATGCCCTGGTTGCGGCTTGATCCCCACAACCAGCAAGCAGCCAGTCAATGATTCTTTCTCATCATTGATGTTTCTATTTCTCTCTCCCTCTCCTTTCCTCTCTCTGAAATCAATAAGAACATATTTTTAAAAATTGTCTACTTATATACTCATATTAATATTTTTACAAATATAAATTCCCCCCATTTTTGTTTGTGAAAACATTTGTGTATTAAGCTAGTAACACTTTGTCCTAATTTTTAATTTTCCTCCTAGATTATAATTCACCTTTCATTTTCTATAATGTTTATGGCATACATACTTTTTATATTTTGAGATTCTTTCTGGACTATATGACTCTATTAAGTGACATACATCTCCAGGGAGAAAATGTTTTGTTTTTTCCCATTTGGTAATAAGAAATGCCATTTACAGATAAAAATAATATAGCTTTAAACAGTTTCACGTAATATTATACATGTTTCAAACTTTCATTACTTAGTTGATATAAAAGTAAAAGTAGCTAAATACAAGAACTAATCATTTTCCAATTTTTATAACATGATTATCTCAGGATCACAAATATGTTATTAAACTCTCAAGAAGTATGTCTTGTGGTGTTTAAAATCCTATCAGTTCTGTACTCCCTCGTAATGTGTAGTTTTATGTATAAAAGAACATATTTAGATGTCAAGTTACTTAGAGAAAATAAGTGATGGGAAGTAAGAAAATTAACAAGCTTTATCACATGGCATCAGGCTGTCAAGGAAACCTGCATATGCCCTTGATGTTTCAGAAAAGTCTTTTACAGTTTATCTGATAAAAGTTATTTTTTAGTTAATCTTCCTTTCACCCAATATTTCCTCTGGGAAAAGCTTAAATGATGCAAGAGCATTACTGCAGACAGGATGGCTCTGTTTACTGTAATGTTGAATTCATCACAAGTATTTAAAAAAATACAACAGCTTCAGAAACTCTCAAGTAAACATTTTTGTGGGAGCTTCAGTGGAAGAATTCATCATGGTCACATTTTTGAGAATTATTTCAAATGTGTTTGTACATGTCTTCCTTCCAGTTCTATATTACTCTGATCAATGTATGTTTGTAACCCTGGTAAATAAGGATGCTCTAGAGCAGTGGTTCTCAACCTTCCTAATGTCGCAACCCTTTAATACAGTTCCTCATGTTGTGGTGACCCCCAATTTCATTGTTACAAATTGAACATAATTAAAGAATAGTGATTAATCACAAAACAATATGTAATTATATATATATTTTCCGATGGTCTTAGGCGACTCCTGTGAAAGGGTTGTTCGACCCCCAAAGGGGTCGTGACCCACAGGTTGAGAACCGCTGCTCTAGAGTGTGCCCATTGCATCTTCCATGCTATAAAATTAGCTGAAAAAAAAATCTGTTAGAGAGGAAAGAAAAGAGAATGGAAATAAACCACACACACACACACACACACACACACACACACACACATACACACATACATACATACACACACTGATGGCTGTACAGTGTCTTCCATTTCACACATTAGTTGCAAGTACTACTGTTTCACTACTTTAAAAAATTGTACAGAAAAGTGTATAGTACTTTTCCATGCCATAATTTTGCTAGTTGATTATAAGCTATAGTGTTCTATTTTCTCCTTCTTTTAGAATTCTAGCCCTGCATTTTCAACTGAACTGCAAATTCTTGTCTCATTATATAATCAAAAAAACTAACATATTTGCAAAAGTAGATCTATCAGGTGCCATGCCATCCAGTTCCCTTACTGGAACAACCCAATTATCCAAGTGTAGCTCATGACAGATATTAGACACATTTTGCTATTAGTTCCCTTGTTTTATATTAACCTGCAAATGGACCTTAAAAGCATCTTCGGCGGGGGGTGGGGGGGGGCGGTAGTGTGGAGCTCAGTTAAATGTATTCCCTACATTCTCCATGTGAGATGATCTTACCTTTTCACTTACTGTGTATGTGATGCCCTGTAAAACCAACCACATTAATTAATATCAGTGGTCAGTGGGGTGACAGTATGTAGCTAGATTTCCCTTGCATCAATACCTGATAAAATCCTAATGATGAACTTGGTGCTTTGGTAGTTTCTATTCACAATTTAGGGAAGAAGGACCTTGGATTCAAAGAGGCTAATTTGCCTAAGTGCACACTACTAGTGAGGTGGAGTCATATTGCCAACCATTGTCACTCTGATTGAACCCCATGTGCATTGTTTTTACAAAACCATGTTGGTAGTTCACTGGCGCTTGGAAGGTTGAACAGACGCCTTCACAGAGGAGGAGACACTGAACTGGGACCTGCAGGATGAGGAATTCTGGGCCTGAGAATAAATGAGAAAAAGGCATTTCAGGCAAAGGACATAGCATATATGTGGAGCATTCAAAGAAAGGGTCAGGTCCACACAGCAGTTCCATTCTCTTCATGAAATATGCGTACTTAGTTTATCTAAAACAGGGTTTATGAACCTCTGCACTATTAACTATTAACTGAAATATCATTTGTTGTGGGGGGCCTTTCCTACACATTGAAGGATGTTTAGCAACATCAGTGGCCTCTATCCAGTAGATACCAGTAGCACCATCACCCTTATTTCTGACAACCAAAAATGTCTTCAGACATTGCCGAATGTTCCCTGTGGAGCAAAATCCTCCAGAACCACTCGTTTAAAGTGTCGAATATTAGGGGAGGCAGAGACAGAGCTGAGAAAGTAGAAGCAGATGGATTATTAGGGCCATTTATATCAGAAGTAGGGAATAGAAGTAGAAATGTCTAAACATGTAGTTATGACCAGATTTCCATTCTGAAATGCTGAATTGCAAAACTATAGAACAGTCTAAGAAAGAATTAATGGGGGCCTGAACTAAAATATTGGCTGTAAGAATGGAATACATAGAAGAAATCTGAGAACAGTCTTAGCTGGTTAGACTTGGGGGTTAGGGGTAGGATCAAAAGAGAATCTGCTTTGGCAAAAGAAATAAGAAATCCCATTCTAAGCATGAAGATTTAGAGGGGCTGGTAGTTCATCAAGGAAGAAATACTGAAGAAATATTTATAGATGTTAGAAAAGTTCTCTGTAAATATTTAAGTGGTAGTGTATCCTGTGGGAAAAGGTGAAAAGATGTGTAGAGTGAAAATATAAGATGCTTAAGGAGAGAGCCATATGAAACACTAATATTAAGTTAAAAGGTCTTAGGATGGAGGGGCCATAAAGAAAACTAGGAGGAACTTCCGGAAAGATAGGAGAGAAGAGGTGTCAGAGGTACAGATGCTCGAGGGAACAACTGTGTCCACTATTGACAAGTATTCATGTAAGATAAGAACTCAGCTGAAAAAGAAGGAATTCTTACCATTTGCAACAGCATGGATGGAACTGGAGAGCATTATGCTAAGTGAATAAGCCAGTCAGTGAAAGATAAATACCGCATGATCTCATTTATGGAATATAAAGAACGTTATAAACTGTTGAACAAAAATAGATAGAGACAAGCATTGAACAGTCTGTCAAACTACAGGGGGAAGGTAGGGGAGGGGTGGGGTGGGGTTAAGAGGCAACTGAAGGACTTTTATGCATGCATGTAAGCACAACCAGTAGATGCAAGACACTGTGGGGGTGGGGGGGGAGGTTAATGGGCGGGGAAAGGAAACATATGTACTCCTATTTGTAATATCTTAAACAATAAATAAATTAATTAAAAAAGAACTCAGTGTGGTTTTTTGTCTTTGGCAGCATGGAGGCCTTTTGTAACTTTAATAAGAGCTGATTTTTAATAGAGTGGAAAGGACAGAATCCAGTTTGTTTGGGGCTCCTCAGAAGCCCAGGGAATTTAAGCATGAAGAGAGAAGCAATTCTCCCTCTGAGCTCACAACATATTTCTTTGGGAGACTCAAGCTGCTCCTGTTGTTTGGCTGTGAGATACAAATGGACTGTTATGAGCAGGCATGACATATGAGGGTCCAGAAGTAATTCATCCAACACACTCGGTGTTAATAGGACCCATGTAAGAACATTTTGTCCAGGTTTGCTCGCATTACCTTCCAAAGGACTTGTAGACACTTGTTAAAAATTATCAAAGGTGCAGAATATAACTCCTATGGAGGAAAGCTAGGTTTTGTGGGTATTTTTAGCATAGACGTGGAAAACCTGTGGTGTGACTTAATTACTGTTCTCAAGAATATGAGAGTTCGTACAAACAAGATGCGTGGCAGATATTTTCATGCTCACATAAGAGAAATGGGCTTAAAGAAAATAAGGAAGATGTTCTTAAAATGGCTGTCAAAGGAAGTTTTGAGATTCAAGTTTTTCAGAAATAGTTTCTATTATATAATGTAGGAACTCTTCCATTAAAAAGGAAATTTACCCAGTAAAATGCATTTCTCTGATTTATTAATATTAACTTTCAGAATTCTGATTTACATGCATTAACTTCCAAGAATCAGGTACAGTGCTTTGATTTATACATCATGCATATAAAAGTTCTTATTAATGAATCCTAAATTTTAAAGTTGTGATTTAGTATGTTAGTTTATAAATCTTAACTTTAAACTTCCAATCCTGTGCTGTGATTTATGGGTGGCAAGTTTCATGTTATTTATGAGTCATAATGTTAAAGTTCTGACTTAATATGATAGTTACTGTAAAAAAACATTAGTACAATAAGACATGGAATTTTAAGATACCATGATAAACTAATCAGTGTTCCTATATAGGACACACTGTACTTAGATACAGTTACAGAACCATCCTCAGTGATAACGTTTTGAATAGAATGCTAAGATAAGGCCAAGAGAGAATACAATAGAGTTTTAATAAACTGTATTGAAGGAACTGTCTTCTCATTTTGTTAGACTTTTCATAATAAAAGTGAGTTTTTAATAGAACTAAGATGGTGATGTAGGTAAACTCAGTACTCACCACTTCCCACAACCACATCAAAATGACAGCTGAAATACAGAATAACCATCATTCAGAACCATCTGAAATCTGGCTGAATGGAAGTCCTACCACTAGAGGATTAATGAAGAAAGCACAATGAGACTAGTAGGAGGGGTGGAGGTGAGGAATGGGCTAGTCCAATACCCATGTGTGGCGTGTTTTTAATTGGGAGGGATATCAAGGCTGTGGAGGCCGCCTGTGAGGAGCAAGGGGTCCCAGCCCCACACCAGACCTGAGCCCAGGGTCCCAGAGCTGGGAAGAGAAGTCCCTGAAACTTTGGGCTGTAAAAACCTGTGGGAATTGTGGCTGAGCGACAAGAACGCTGCTCAAGACCACAACTCTTCTCCTTAATTTACCCAAATTCCATTTCTTCACTGTCCAATATGGTAGCCATTAATATATATGATTGTTGAGACACTTATAATGTGTCTGGATGATCAGAGTAGCAATGAGCTGTAAGTGGGAAATACGTATCAGATTTTGAAGAGGGAAAACTGTTTATTGGGTTTTACTTTTTTTTCTGGATGGATCGTAATTTCACAGTCTTCTAAATTATCATTTATTGACTGCTTACTTTAATGCTATGTGAAACACATTGTCTATATATCATTTCACAGAATCCTCATCACAGCTTTATAAAGTGGATACTATTAATACATTGCCCCTATTAACATGGACTCTGAGGCATAGATAACTAATATCATGCAGGACACACGCTGGCAGAGTTAAGAGTCAAACTTAGACTCTGTTTTCTTTATACCATAAGTTAAACAACCATTCAAGGCAGACATTTGGATTTTGCAGCTGTGAGCCATGCCCTAACTTGTTTGCTAAAAAGGGGTATGTAAAGCGGAAATGTCAGGAACTCAGCCCCAAACCCTTATTTTATACTTTGCATTCTTGCATTTTTTTTCTTTTGACTAAAGATATGTTAGCAAAACCAGCTAAGGCAGTCTGAGCAAGGGGTAGGTTTGTCAAGCAAGCTATCTGGTCATGCCGAGCTACAAAACGGAGGTTTCAAATAAATTTAGTGGAACACAATATAAGTCAATATTCTGATGATAAGATGGAGCTTTTTTGTTCCTGTTTCCTAACAAAAATGGCCATGTGCTGCCTTGTGGTGCTTCCACCTTAATTAGAAGAAACCCACTCAGTTGATAGATGAGCTAATCTATTCCTGCCTCATGTGCTTCTGAAAAGGAGAGCAGGAGTTTGGCAGCTTCAAATCCAATAGCAAACTCTGACTTTGCCTTGAATGTTCCATTCTCAAGAGACAATATGTAGAGTTCAGAGAAATTTACTGAAATATTTAATAATAATATACTTGGAATTGGAAGATGGATGGAGTTTTATATTTAAATTGGAGCCAAGAAATATCTTTTAAAACTCACCAAAAGAAAATTAGCACCCTGACATGGAGTGGCCAAAATAATGCGCGCACACACACACACACACACACCACAAAACAACCAGCTAAATTTATGAACAAAAAAGCATGTTATTGAAAACTAAAATACAGCATGATGGTAAAAAGTAGAATTTAATAACACCATCATATTGTTTAAAATGACTATATAAATCTCTACTAACAAAATTAAGGTAATATACAGTATTATCTCTTTTTTATAGATGTATAAATATAATGAAGAAGTGGATGTAGTAGTCTGCATTTTAAAAAACACACAAAAAACTCTACAGATTGTCACTTATTACATCAATAAAGAAGCACACATGGTATATTAGTTCAAATTTGTTTTGTTTTGTTTTTTTTAAATATATTTTATTGATTTTTTACAGAGAGGAAGGGAGAGAGATAGAGAGTTAGAAACATCGATGAGAGAGAAACATCGATCAGCTGCCTCCTGCACATCTCCTACTGGGGATGTGCCCGCAACGCAGGTACATGCCCTTGACTGGAATCGAACCCGGGCCCCTTCAGTCCGCAGGCCGACGCTCTATCCACTGAGCCAAACCGGTCTCGGCTTCAAATTTGTTTTTGTAATTTATATTTTAATACCTTTATTTAAAATAATTGTTATTGAGATTAAAAGTGGCAGCAGAGTAGGAGGATGCTGCATGGACATGCTCCCAGGAACAAGCTGGAATTACAACTGAAATAAGGAAAGGCTTCCTGAATAATCAATGGAGAACTCACAAGAAAGAACCCTGATACCCGAGGACCAAAGGTGGAGACCGCATAGAGACTGGTAGGAGGGGCAGAAGCGTGAAAGGTCTAGCCGGGCACCCACAGACAGTAGCTGAAGTCCAGGAGAGAGATCTCAGCTGTGTGTGTGGGGTGCCACTGAGAACTTGGGGATTTAATCCCAAAGCTGGGCTCCCCAGCAGAGAGCACCAAACGAGAAGAGTACCCACATAACATCTAGCTGTGAAAAGCAGTGGGGTGCTGTCTGCCAGGGAGTGGCAGCTGAAAGTTCAGGCACCCTCATAAAGGGCCCGTGCACAAAAATTCCCTGTGGAGCCACCCACCTTGTGCTCTGGCAGAGGGAGGGTGAAGTGGACTGGAGCTGTGAGAGCAGAACCCAGGACTGGGGACTCAGGGGATAGAGCTCAGAAGGTAGACACCCCAAGTTTCCTGAGTTGAATCATTTCCTCACACAGTGGATGACATCTTTCCCACATAGACATCTTCCTTGCCTTTTGGGGAAGACAGTTGACACACCCTATTGGAAGACACCTTGCCCTGAGGCCACTTAAGAGATTAAAAGTAATAATTGGCCTCTAGGTCAGTGGTTCTCAACCTTGGCTGCACATTAGAATCACCTGGGAATCTTTTTTTTTTTCACTTTAATATATTTTTTATTGATTAAGATATTACATATGTGTCCTTGTCCCCACGTTACCCCCTACCCCGCCCCCGCTCATCCCCTCCCCCCCCCCCCCCCCCC
>NW_006292026.1:434999-443388 GCF_000327345.1 Myotis davidii | reverse complement strand
GCTTGGGGGGAAAGGGGTGTGGGGAGTGCAGGAAGAGACTGGACAAAAATCATACACCTATGGATGAGGACAGTGGGAGGGGTAAGGGCGGAGGGTGGGGTGGGAACTGGGTGGAGGAGAGCTATGGGGGAAAAAAGAGGAACAACTGTAATAATCTGAACAATAAAGATTTAATTAAAAAAAATAAAAAAATAAATGCTCATCAGTATGAAAAAAGATATAGTAACTATGAAAAAAAGAACAGTTTGAGGTAATGATATAACACAAAGCACACATTGGAAGGAATACCCAACAGATTGGGGGAAGGAAGGTTGAGAACCACTGCTCTAGGCAGAAGCAACTGTCCCACCCTGTTGAAACGATTCTTGCCACACCTGAGGACAATTGCCTGGGGACAATTCAAGTCAGAATCCTATCAGTCAGTAGAGAGAGGCAGACTCTGGAGGCTTTGAGTCTTTGCTCTATGCAATTAGTCAGAAACAGCTTTTAACATTGCCCTGCACTAGAGATTGAGAGGTACAGAGGATCTACCTAAAACATAGTCACAAACCCAAACAGACAACCAAAATGAGGAAACAAAGAAACAACCCCCAAATGAAAGAACTAGTTAATTCTCTAGAAGAAGAGATAAATGAAGCAGAGATAAGAAACTTATCTAAAACAGACTTCAGAATAATGATGGTAAAAATATTCAACAGCATGAGGAAAGATATAGTAACTATGAAAAAAAGACCAGTCAGCAGATTAGGGGAAGCTGAGGACCAAATCAGTAAATTAGAAGACAGGGTTGAAAAAAATCACTCAATCGGAGAACCAAAAAGAAAAAAACAATTGAAAAACAGGAGGACAGCTTAAGGGAGCTGTGGGACAACATTGAACGAAACAATATTTGAATAGCAGGTGTGCCAGAAGAGGTAAAACAGGAGGGCAGCTTAAGGGAACTGTGGGATAATATGAAATGTCACAATATTAGCATAATAGGTGTTCCAGAAGAGGCAGAAAGGGAGAAAGGAATAGAGAAAGTGTTTGAAGAAATAATGGTAGAAAACTTCCCTAACCTGGTAAAAGAAAAAGTCACACAAGTGCAGGAAGCACAGAGAACCCCAAATAGGAAGAACCCAAACAGACCCATGCCCAGACACATCATAATTAAAATGCCAAAAATTAAAGACAAAGAATCTTAAAGGCAGCAAGAGAAAACTGTTACCTACAAAGGAGTTCCCATAAGGCTGACAACTGATTTCTCATCAGAAACTCTACAGGCCAGAGGGAATGGCATGAAGTACTCAAGGTAATGGAAAGCAAGGATCTGAGACCAAGATTACTATATTCAGCAAGACTGTCATTCAACATAGATGGTTAAATAAAGAGCTTCCCAGACAATCAAAAGGCTAAAGGAGTATATCACCACCAAGCCAGCATTACAAGAAATGCTAAAGGGATTGCTGTAAGGGATTGCTGAGGAGAAGAAACAGAGAGAGAAACCTAGCCACACAGAATTAAAATGGCTACAAATAAGTACCTCTCAATAATAACCCTAAATGTAAATGGATTAAATGCTCCAATCAAAAGGTGTAGGGTAGCTGAATGGATACAAAATCATGACCCAACTATATGCTGTCTACGAGAGACCCACCTCAAAACAGAAGACATGCAAGATGAAAGTGAAAGGATGGAAAAAAAATTCCATTCAAATGGAAAAGAAAAAAAAGCTGGAGTAGCAATACTCATATCTGACAAAATAGATTTTAAAAGCATCGTGCTAAGCGAAGTAAGCAAGTCAGAGAAAGATACATATCATATGATCTCACTCATTTGTGGAATAGAATGAACAACATAAACTGTTGAACAAAAATAGAGCCGGGAGAGGGGGGAGTATTCTAGAATATAATAGAAGTAACCCTGTTATTTGCAGATTTTTAATATTTCCTACAACTATCATGATATCATATTATGTTAGTATGGCTTTGGTAATATTATACTTAAAATTCTTTTGTTCTTGAAATATTAATGTTTATTCCGTGTAATATTATTATTTGTAAGATAGTTTTTCTTGAATAATTGGTGTTTATTGCATGTAACATTATCATATTTGAAATCATTTTTCTTGGGGAAAAAATTGTTTTTGCCTTGAAACACACACACACACACACACAATAAATTGTCAGCAAACTAGGACTCTACAGACATTTTAGTATCCTCTGAGTTAAATTCCTTGAGGCAGTTACCAAATAAAAATCCAGTTGTTGTGTGCCATGTACTATCTCTTCTTTCTTGCTAGCTATTTCAAAAGTACCATGTAACAATGTGTTTAAGCATCCTTTTCAGACATTGTCAAGGATCATTCTAGGACCAATAAATTCGTCATCAGTTAAAGCTTTAATTAAAGCTTGGGGAAATGGCAATAAATGACATATCAAACTTTAGCTCTGTGTAAATGTGCTAACAACTGACATCTGAGAAAGATACCTGGGACAAGAGCATCGCCTTTAGAGGAAATGAATTCCACTGTTAATCTTGTCATTCCCAGAGGAAGCATGATAAAATGCTGAATGCAGGTCATTTATTTTTATTTAAACTTCATATTCAAAAATATTATGTTTGAATTGTTTCTTAGGATATTAGGTAGCACATTACACCATTGATATATGCTGAAGAAAATAAACATTAAATTGAGTGGAGATAATACATCAAGATACCAGACTAAGGCTACGTTTTAGTCATTTACATGTATGCTGATCACTTCAATTTTTAATATTTCATAATCTCACCAAAGCTGACACAGCTCAACAAATCCCCTTCTCATTTTCCTTTGTTGAAATGGAAATTTCAAATCTGCCAATTGTCAGTGGTTCCTAGTCCTCACTTTAAAATCCAGCAGGATATTAAGTTTCTGGAGTGTTATGGGCAGAAAATATATAATAGATTGCATTGCTGTTTAGAAAATCTTTACTCCTCTCCCTCACCCTGTCATAGGGAGAGTATACTTCCCCACCCCATTGATGATGGAGTCACCATGTCACTTACTGTACTTTGACCAAGGGACAAATGGGATGTTGTGGGAAGTGATAATGTGCCAGTTTTAAGTGGAGGCCATCCGAAAGAGAAGTTTTAAGGGACATTGTAAGTTTCTGTCAGCCCTGTTATATGCCGTCTTTTGTATGAGAACACTTCATTAGAGAGAGATATTCCTTTACTCTGGATCACAGAATGAGAATTCACTTGAACCTGACCACTGCTTGGAACAGAGGCATCTCAGGTAAGCCACAGGTCCATGATCAGGAAATCAATGTTTTCTGTAAGATTTTGGAGCTGAATATTATACAGAATTATCATAGTAAAAGCTTTTTCCAAATATAACACAGTGCATGTTGTCAGCCTAAAGACAATAATGGAATTCCCCAGTCAAACCAACATTTACATGAGATGGTTAGAGTTAGAACTTGGATTTGTCACATAAGGGATGTTTTCTTCACAAGCTGAGAAAAGTGAAAGATAGGTAAAAGATAGGACAATGGCTTTGTTATTTATGTGGCTATGTCTAAATAGTTAATAAAATATTGAGATCTATCTATATCATTTATCTGGATTCAAAAACCTATAAAACCAAATCATAAAGGAAGTTTGCTCTTTGAGAGAGCTCTATGGTAACTTCCCCAATATAATGGTGGATGTATGTACAGAGTCTGTGAGTATATTTCTCGATGTAAGAATAAGTTCTGAGGCATGGCAGTACTTATAATTCTTACATACTGCATAGGCTCTTGACTCACAATCCTCACGATCTTCAGAGAATAACTTGCATGTTGGGTCATGTTAAAATACATTTGGACAAGTAGCCCCTATGGTATTACATGCCCTTGAATTTTAACTGAGGGTATTTGTCAAGTTTGAAGGAAGCTGTTATAATTTAGATTCAATTTCACAGGCATAGAAGTTGCATGCTGGGGAGTTCTCTTGGCTCAACAAGAATCTTGATTAAAAACCCGAGTTAAGGGCACTTCTCTGTGCTTGAGTTTCCTTATATGAAATTATTTATTTGCGACTACATTAACCAGCATGGTCAGGATTAACTTGTAAGTTATGGGTAAAGGTTTTGAAAATATGAAGTAACATAAAAAATTATTCTGATGTCCTAATAATACAAAATAAATGGGTTTCTTCTTTATTCAAAAAATTGATTATATATATTTGAAATAAATTTTGACTGGCCTCTAAGAAATCATTGATTTACATGTAGATATTGAACCCCCAAAGAGAACCAAAACAAAATGTTTGATATCCTTGAAAATGCTTACAGTTTAGTGATATGTGCTAGAGTTTGTACATTTCTTTGAACCATTCCAAACATTTGGTATTCTTATCATTTTGTAATTTAAAACTGTATATAGCCCACAGTTTTACCACAAAACATTCTTAGCATCAATGATATAAAGTGAATCAAATTCTGAATCTTCTGGTTGAAAGTAACAGAAGGTAACCATGGCTAGCATCACCAATAAAGGGGTAATTAATTAGCAGGATGCAGGAAGAGCTTGGTGCAAAACCAAGTGCCCAGTGGACCTCTGCAGAGAGTTCAGGGACCACACAGTATGATATACAGATGATGTATTATAGAATTGTACACCTGAAACCTATATGATTTTATTAACCAAGTAGAGGCCTGGTGCAATCCGGGACCCCCAGGAGATGTTGGAGAGCTGGTTTCGTCCTGATCCCCACAAGCCAGGCTAAGGGACCCCACCAGTGCACAATCGGGGCTGGGCAGGGACTGTGGAAGGGCTCCAGGGTGTGTCCGGCCCATCTCGCCCAGTCCCGATCAGCTGGACCCCAGCAGCAGGCTAACCTACCATTCGGAGTACCTGCTACCTGGTGGTCAGTGCACATTATAGCGACTAGTCGAATGGTTGGACACTTAGCATATTAGCCTTTTATATATATAGATGTCACCCCAAACTATATATATAAAGCCTGAGTGACCAGCAGACTGGTCAACTGGCCAACCGTTTGACTGACTGGTAGCTATTATGCACACTGACCACCAGGGGGCAGATGCTCAATGCAAAAGCTGCTGAGCTGTGGTGACTTGGCAGCTGCAGTTCTTGGGTGACACACCAGGAACCAGAGAGGAGGAAACCCAATTCTGGGGTGTGTCACCCGAGAACTGCCCTCTCGCAATCCAGGACCCCTGGGGTGATGTTGGAGAGCTAGTTTCGGCCTGATCCTCGCAGGCCAGGCTGAGGGACCCCACTGGTGCACGAATCCGTGCACTGGGCGTCTAGCCCATTGGCTCCCCATTTCGGGTCTGGCTCCCCACGGGCCTCTAGCCCATTGCAGAGGTCGTGGGTCTGGCCCTTACACTTTTCCACTTGATTAACTAAATGACGAGATGTTCAGGACCTACTGGCTGTGGCCCTGACATCTGGTGCATGTGCCAACCCATCAGCTTAATATTGATTTCCAGTGGAGGCAGTGAATTTTCCCACTACCACTCTCAGCTGGGAAACCAGCCATGGCTTCCCTCCTTCCTGGCGGACAGTAGTGCCAGTGGGCAACCTCCAGGGAGGGAAGGAGGCGAAGAAGCAGCTCAGGTGGGAAGAAGGAGGTTCCCACCACTACAGGACTCCACCTGGGCAGAAAGGCCAGGGCAAAAGCCTGACATTGAGCAGGATTCTTCCCTAGGTTGACTAGATTCCATGCTAAGTAAATCATATATATATGTGTAATATGCAAATTAGTTGGGTGTCACAACTGTCTCAGGAAGAGGCTGTATCATGACCGCTCAGGAGGAGCTGCATATGTAGATGGGTTGGAGAGGACTGTGTGCTGCCCCGAGCCCCAGCGGACACACACCAGGGGTGGGAGCATGCTCCGAGCAGCCGAGGCATGGCTCAGAGCATGCCCCCACCCCAGCGGTCACACACCAGGGGTGGGGATGTGCTCTAAGCGGCCACGGCACGGCTCAGAGCATGCCCCCAGTGGGTGGCGGCAGCGGTTGGAGCGAAGCAGACCTGGTCCCAGATGCCTGGCGGTGGCTAGAGCAAAGCAGCCCAGGTCCCAGGTGCCTGGCAGTGGCAGGAGCAAAGCAGCCTGGGTCCTGGTGGGTTGCAGCAGCAGCCAGAGCAAAGCAGCTCAGGTCCTAGGTGCCGGAGGGAAGCTGGTGCTGGCAGCCAGGGTAAGGAAGGCCTATTCTTACACGAATCTTTGTGCATCGGGCCTCTAGTTTGCTAAATAATTGCATTTTTCAGCTAAATGCCCACAGGTCAGTTACTTCCAAACTTAGGGTAAAGTGAGATGAGAGAGGCAAGACAGATACAGAAAGAAAGTGACATAATATTGGAAGAAGAGAGGAGGGAGACCAATTCCTGGATGTGTCACCCGAGAACCTCCCACTTGCAATCCAGGACCCCTTGAGGGATGTCAGAGAACAGATTTCAGCCCAATCCCCACAGGCCAGGCCAAGGGACCCCACTGGTGCATGAATCCGTGCACCAGGCCTCTAATAAATTCAAAAAAACTTGAGGGACCTAATCAATACAAGAACTTCAATTAGCATAACTCAACTAGTACCCACCTTCTTTCCCTCTTGAAATGACCAGGTGAAAAGTATCTGATGGGCATAATTTTGGTCCTGATTCCAACCCAAGATCATTCAGATCTAATAAAGAGCTGGAGTTCCAAAATATGGAGAGTGTTCGCAGCAACCAGGCAGGTTTTTAGAGAAAGGAAGGTCATCGGAAGCTGGGCCAGGTAAATATTACAAGAAATATATATTTCAAATTCTCCAGTGCAAGCTCTGTTTGGAGTGGGGGTTATTTCTTGTTAAATGTGTGAGTATATATATATAAAAAAAGAATTGGTCAGTAATGCCAGAAACACGCAGTTAATAATCTGAAATGGTAAAATAATGCTTTTTAATTTAGAAAAGGAACATGTGTTCCTCTTCCCTCCCTTTTCACCCCCCCATCTTTTCTGTTCCTTTCCCTTTCTTTACTCTCCTCTTCCTCCTCCTCTTCCTTTTTATTAAAATATAGGGTGTAGTGATTAGCATAGTATGTGTATACACAACAGTTTTCCAAGCTGTTCTGTACAGCCCCCTTTATAATGTGAACACAATTTCAGCTCTTCATAATGAGCCAGTATCTGCACACAGGTCACTTTCTTCAACCCCACTGTTCTACGCAATCTGAAGTCGCCTCTTTCCCAGTGTGCATTGTTTATTCCAAATACCTGTACTGCTATATCTTTTTAAAATTCAGAAGTCTTTGGGGAGATGTCTTACTTGGAATCTATCTGTTTTTAACTGTCATGGAAAGTTTGGACTAATGCCTTTTGCTCTTAATAAATCTACTTCTTGCATGCCAATCCATCCAAATCCATTCCATTAACCTTACTGGTACTTCCACGATAGTTGGGGCAATAATTGTTACTGTTGATGATTTAGAATTTCTTTAATTGAAAAGAATTTTTAAAATTAGAGCCAGTAAAACCTTTATTCATTTCTAGAGCTTAAGGATACATTTGCTTAGGAAGAGAGTGAAATATGTTGTGGAAGGAAATAATGTCAATCACTTTTTTATTGTGCTCACTGACACCATTTTTGGGAGATGATTTATTGTTTATAACTATCCAAGTCCTCAGATTGTTGAAAATTTGTATAATGACCAATTCATTAGCTTGGATTTTTAAAAATAGCAAATTATGTTATTTTTAATCCATTAAAATATTAGAGTAAATAAATATTTATTAAAATGAAAAGATACTTGTCATATACTTTTAAATAAATAAAACAAGTTAGAGTACAATTTGAGGCTGTGTTTCCTTCCCCTCCCTCCTCAAATTCCATTTAAATTATTAAAGAAATATGAAAAGAGCAAATGATACCATTTAAAGGTCAAAAACTTAGAGCTATTTCTGAAGATTTGATGCTGCTGAGTTATCAACCAGTTAAAATTTTAATATAACTTTAATATAATTTTAAAGTGTTTCCAATATAAGAGAGTGGACAAGATTCCATAATAGAGTCAATAGAGCAGCCAGTACTTGCTGGGGTCCAACCCCAGCAGGTCCAGGGGTCCCCAAAGGTGTGGACGGAGTCGGCGAAGAAGGAATGACACGGAGACAGCGTTCAGTTGATCAGCAGCCTTGCCAGTATCTCTAGCCACAATCTCCAGCCAAGTACTGTGTCCATGTTCTCTTGCTAGGTTCTCCAGCCACGTTCTCCAGGTTCTCCAGCCAGGTTCTGTAGCCATGTTCTCTCGCTCGGTTCTCCAGCCAGGTTCGGTAGCCAGGTTCTGTAGCCAGGTTCTGTCCAGGATCTTTTGCCATGTTCTCTCCAGCGAAGTTCTTCTGTCTCTAGGTTCTGTGTAGGTTCTGTCTTCTAAGTTCT
>NW_006292026.1:428928-434707 GCF_000327345.1 Myotis davidii | reverse complement strand
GAGAGGTGGCCAATCCTGCACTTGCCTGGGGTGGAAAGGCTGCAGTGGGGTTAAGGATAAGGCTCCTTGGGCCTACCTTCTCCCATGCCATTCCATTTACCTTTCCTTCCTCAGAAAAGCATGGACATACTTCTTGTATAAAACATTCTGTCTGACTGGTAGGAACCTTAATTCCTCTGCTAGCAAGCATATGCGTTAAAAGATCAATACAGAGTCTTTTTTCTTAAGACTCAGTATGGCACATCTTCTTAATCTAAAGATCAATACAGAGTCTTCTTTCTTTGGACTCAGTATGGCACATCTTCTCAATCTAAGAATCAATACAGAGTCTTCTTTCTTTGGACTCAGTATGGCACATCTTCTCAATCTAAGTTCTGTACTATCCACCTTCTTACCCTACTTATCCTCTATAGAGGGGTTTGCAGCACCCTGGTGGAGTCCTATCCGTCCCGAGTGTGGGGTTCTCAATGGGGGGCGGGGGGGCTTACCTATGGGAATCCTGTTCCAGGGGTACTTTCTTCCAACCATGAGTTTGGACCAAGGAAGGACCACAGAAATGATTTTAGGATACCACACACAAAAATGTTGGAAGTATTCTCAAGTTCACATAATACAGAGAATTTCATTGTTTGCTTTCCTCCCAAAGATGATGGTCATATCACTCAGATATTCCTTGCAGCAACCCAGACAATGTCAAGACCAGGCTTCCACAACATGTGTTCCTAAAAACACATGTATGTACAGGAGAATAGTAAAAGATACTGCCTGCCCCTATGTGGTGGCTACCTCCACATTTCTAGAGGACATTGAAGCTCTGGCCAAATACAGGCCTGCCAAGTTCAGACTTGTTGAGCTAAGAGGCAAAGTGTTGCTTAGAGCAGTTGGCAAAGAGGAAATGTCAATCCCAAGAAGGTTTAGGATATTTCATCCAGTAGTGCCTACATATGAAATGCTGAAAGGTAACTAGCCAGCAAAGTAACAAAATTATCTGCATCAGTCTGATGTCAAAGTTATACTTTTGTAAAATAAAAACAAATAAAATGTGAACTTTCTTCTTTCTCTTTTGTTTAGTACTATAACATTTGCATATAGATACATAAGATTTCTTGTGAAATCTATAATTTGAAAGATGATCAAGAAGAAAGAGAAAGGAGCAAGGAGAAATGAAAAAGTGCAAATATTTTATCATGTTGGTAACTACAACTAAATATTTTCCTATGAAAAAGCAGAAGAAGCATTTTATAACTATGGGAAGGAATGACTCAGAAATCCAAAATGTGGAATCTAAAGCACAATATAAATGAATAAACAAAACAGAATCAGATTCATAGATCCCAAGAACAGACTGATGGTTGCCAGGGGGAAGGGCACTGGGGGACTGGGTGAAAAAGGAGAAGGGATAGGGAAGTACAGATTGGTAGTTACAAAATAGTCATGGGGATGTAAAGTCCAGCATAGGAAATATAGTCAATAACATTGCAATAACTCTGTATGGTGCCAGGTT
The DNA here is from genome assembly GCF_000327345.1 of Myotis davidii. Taxonomy (NCBI): domain Eukaryota; kingdom Metazoa; phylum Chordata; class Mammalia; order Chiroptera; family Vespertilionidae; genus Myotis; species Myotis davidii. The sequence continues at coordinate 433,203 of NW_006292026.1, read as the reverse complement.
GGTCCTGGAAATATCAGGGGGAACACTGTAAAGTACATGATTGTCTAACTATTATGCTTACACCTGAAACTGATACAAAATAATATTGACTATAAACTGTAATTTAAAAATGAAAAACATTTAAAAATTTAAGTTTACAAAAAAGAAATTCAGAATTATCATCTTCAAAGTAATTAACAAAACCATGACTGCAGTGAGAGATTTTAACATACCTCTTTCAGCCTTTACAAATCAGTAGACATGCTAATCAAATTTAAAAATTCAGTAGACAGTAAACAGCAAACTCAGTACTGCAGAAGTCCATATAATTAATTTAAAAGACTGACCTGAGACATTTTCTCAGAAGTCACTGGAAAAGGTTAATGAAATGAAGGTGATGAGTGAAAAGATAAGTGACCTGGGGAACAGATCCAGGAAATCCAATATATATAATAAGAATTCTATAAAGAGAGAACAAAGCAAACCAAAATGTGAAGAAAGTTTCATGAACATAACTTCAAATGGAAGAGATCTTCTGAAAATAGGAAAAAAATAATAACTACAGTTTGAGTCCTTATAATAAAATTGTGGTTTTAAGCCACTAATTTTGTGTTGATTTGTTACAGTAACAGTAGGAAACTGCTACAGAAATAGAAGCTAAAAGGAGAAAACCACAGTCATGGTAGAATATATAAGCCTTATCAATAAGTTTTGAAAAATCTAACAATCCTATATAATAAAAGGCTAATATGCAAATTGACCAAATGGCAGAATGACTGGTCTCTATAATGCACACTAACCACCAGGGGGCAGATGCTCAATGCAGGAGCTGCCCCCTGGTGGTCAGTGTACTCCCACAGGGGGAGTGCTGCTCAGCCAGAAGCTGGGCTCACGGCTGGTGAGTGCAGCGGTAGTGGCAGGAGCCTCTCCTGCCTCCGCGGCAGCGCTAAGGATATTTGACTGCTGTGGCACTTTTATACCATGGAATACTATGCAGCTGTAAAAAAGAAGGGTCTCTTAGCTTTTGCAACAGCATGGAGGGACCTGGAGAGTATTATGCTAAGTGAAATAAATCAGAGAAAGACAAGTATCACATGATACCACTAATAAGTGGAATCTAATGAGCAAAATAAACTCACTAACAAAATGGAACTGGAAGCATGGATACATGGAGCAGAGTGGCCAGTGTGCAAGGGTTGGGGCGTGAGGCTGACTGGATAAAGAAGGTGAAAGGATTAGCTAAAGAACAAATATGCATACTCCTTGGACAGGGACAATCGTTTGGTCACAGACAAGGAAAGGGGAGACAGGGGAGTGTGGCAGTGGACAAAGGAGATTAGGGGAAACCTGCAATTATGTTAACATTAACATTTTTTTAATTACAAAAAAAAAAAAAGTACATCAACAGTTTTCTTTTTTAAAAATTCCTCTCTCGAGTATTCAAAATTTCCTTTTACTTGGTGCATGTGGGTAAGAGACTACAAGTAATACAATTCATTTTTTCTTCCTTCTAAACCCTGTATAGTCATTTTGTAACTCACCTAGGGCAAAATTTGCTCTGAGATTAGAATAGTTCCATTTAACATCCTGTTAGATCAAGTAGTTATCATGTTATTTCCTTACTAGAGGCCCGGTGCACGAAATTTGTGCACTGGGCGCGGGGGAGGGGGGTCCCTCAGCCCAGCTTGCACCCTCTCACAGTCCGGGACCCCTTGGGGGATGTCCGCCTGCCAGCTTAGGCCCTCTCGCAGTCTGGGGCTCTTGCAGTCCCGGACCCCTCACTCTTTACCGCCCACCTGCCATAAAGGTTGGAGAGGGTTCCACCACCACTGCTGCACTCGCCAGCTGTGAGCCTGGTTTCTGGCTGAGTGGGTGGGGAGTGCCACTCAACCAGAAGTGGGTGGGGGGCTCACTGCTCCTTAGAGCTGGCCTCACCCCCCACCCACTGGTGGGGGTGCCGATCTGGGGCCAGGCTGGCTAGGGGAGGAGCCATGGGAGGTTGAGGTGCTGTGGTCGAGCCCTATCCCTCCTCTTCAGAGGCTCTGGGACCACGCTGCTCCTTCTCTCCCCACCTCTGCAGAAGGTGTGGTGCTTGGACCAGGACTATGCAGCCCACTCTCCTGCCACCTCTGCGGAAGGGGCGGCACTGGGACCAGGCCTGCACTGCTGCCTCTCCCACCACCTCTGTGGAAGGGGGTTGCCAGGATCGCCATAGCTGGCCTGGTGGTGCAGGCTCGCTGCCCCCCCCCCCCACTGGTCATTCCATAAGGTTGTTCCAGAAGGTCATTCTGCCATCCGGTATAATTAGCATATTAGTTCTTTATTATATAGGCTAGCCATTCTGACAGGTGTGAGGTGATACCTCATTGTAGTTTTTATTTGAAACTTTCTGATGATTAGCGACATTGAGCATCTTTTCACATGTCTATTTGCCATTTGCATGTCCTCTTTGGAAAAGTGTCTTTTCAGGTCCTTTGTCCATTTTTTAATTGGATTGTTTGCCTTTCTGGTGTTGAGTTGTATAAGTTCTTTATATATTTGGAAATTAACCCCTCATTGGATATATCGTTGGCAAAGATGTTCTCCTGTCCAGTAGATTCTCTTTTCATTTTGATGCTGGCTTCTTTTGCTGTGCAGAAGCTCTTAAGATTGATGTTCTGCTTTAGAGTCAATGTGCTTTATCAGAAGAACAGATATGGGCAACATAAGGGGAAGATCATTTCTGTATTTAAAGAGCCATCTGGACAGGCAAGGAAATTCAGTAGAAAGATGATGTAGGAGGATGGGACAGGTGTGAAGTATTCACCAACTTCCAGGGAGTTGTTGGTAATTTCCTTAGAGTAGAGCCACAAAAAATACCTCTTAGAGTCAGACTTTAGTACTTGTAACAGCCAGAGGAAACCATTGACACATAGGCACCCCTATACCTTTCAGGACCCCTACTATTCTTGCCCCCTCCCCCTATTACCAGAAGAACACATAGAGCCTGGAAACAGGAAGGAGGGAAAAAATGCAAGAAGGGATTTGGTATAAAACAAAAGAAGTGAAAATAATGTTTGATAACTGGGTGATTTTGTGGGAAAAAATAACTCTGTAGCTCATACTGCACACCAATTTAAAAAAGAAAATAAAGATTTGAATTTGCAAAATGTAACCAAAAATTAACTTGGACAAACACTTGGGAGAATTCTTTTAAATCCAGGAATTGGGAAAGATCTTTCTATTTTGGCCAAAATTTAGAAGCCACATATGAAGGACTGATAATTCAACTATATACCATTTAAAAATCTGAGTAACAGAAAATACCATGCAACTCATATGACAAGTAAAAGGATATTCTCCCTGATATCTGAATGTTAACGACTCCCTGAAAATGGTTAATGAACATAAAGAGGTGATTTATAGAAAAAATACAAATGGATCTTAAATATATGGAAGCATATGCTTTTTTATTGCTAGAAGGAGATGCAAATTAAAATTCACTAAGATAATGTTTTTAACTATTTGTTTGGAAAATTTAAAAACTTGACAATACATAGTGTTGGCCAGGCTATAGAGAAATACTCTCATTCATTTCTGGTTGGTGTTATAATTTTTACAACTCTATGGAGGGCAATTTGGGAATATCTATCAGGATTATTCCTCTGCTCCAGGAAATTCACTTTATGGAATTTATCATACAAATACACCTACTATGTAAATAGCTTTATTCATTTGTTGTTTATAATAAATACTTGAAAACCCCCAAATCTGAATATTTTTCAATAAAATACTGCTTATATTAACCATGGTTAATCCATAAATTAAATAAAGCTGGATAAAAGAATAACAAATTCTTTGTATATTGATATAGAAAGAACTCAAGAAATAAGTAAAAGCAAACTGAAAAACAGTATATTTAAGTTGTTTTTGTTATAAAAGAGAAGAATAATATGTCTTCATACTTGCTAGTATTTGATTTTAAAACTTTGGAAGAATGCACAAGAATTATTAAGCGACTACTCAGAGAAGAAGTGGGTTGTGAATCAGATGGAAAGCAGGAAGCTTTTCACTGTAATATATTTTCTACACATAAATTTTAATTTTTGACCCATATAAAATTCATTCTAAAATTTAAAACAGATTAAAACATACATTACTAAGAACACTGGTAAATTTTATTAAAAGATCAAAATATATGATACAGTTAAATGTATTAGATCATATAGGTTTTCAAGTGTACATTTCTATGATACATGATCTGCATATTGCATTGTGCGCCCTACTCCCTAATGTCACCCCTATAAATTTTTTTTT
>NW_006292026.1:420076-426693 GCF_000327345.1 Myotis davidii | reverse complement strand
AGTTTCTTGTGATTTCACTTGTTTACACTGTTCTTGTAAGTTTCACTTGTTTACACCATGGTTATACTTCCTGCACTTCCCCAGCCCATCAGATTCCCAGATAAGATCTAGGGAGTGTTATAAGGTCAAGCCTAATTATGCTAAGAGGACTGTGCCCTCTAATATGGGGCTTGTTTGTGACTTTGCCAGCAAGTCAGTCCGAGGCTTAACCCTATATCAGTCTCCCACAGGTCAGTGCATGTCATAGTGAGCGGCCTTAGCATATCATTAGCATATTATGCTTTGATTGGTTGAACATCCCACCAGATGACTGGACACTTAGCCTTATATAAAAGCCTTATATAGGATGTACCACTCTGGTGGGGGGTGTTGATAATGGGTAAGACTGTGTATATGTTACAGCAGCGGGTATCTGTATCTTCCTCCTCATTTTGCTGTGATCTTAAACAGCTCTAAAAATACAGTGCTGAAAAATCACGAATAACCTCAAAGAGTAAGTGGAGGGTATGTAAGATTTAGATACTCCTTGAGCCATTTAGATATTATTATTTTTGTTCATTATTCACTGTTTCTTCTGATTTAAATATTTTCTTTGGAACTTTCAGAGCTTGTAATTCTTATTTTCCAGAGTCTGGTCTAATTTACCCAGCTTATTTCCCACCACATCTCACAAAAATTTCTTTAGGCAAAAATCACATCTCCCCCTTATTCAGATATACTCATTTCAAACTTGATATCTTTGCTTTCCTAATTTTCTTATACCTAGAACATAATTTTCCACAATCACTTCTACAAATATGTTCTTAATATGTCTTTATTGATTTCAGAGAGAGGAAGGGAGACGGAGAGAGATAGAAAAGTCAATGATGAGAGAGAAAACATTGATCAACTGCTTCCTGCACACCCCCTGCTGGGGATCGAGCCTGCAACCTGGGCATGTGCCCTTGACTGGAATCAAACTCGCAACTCTTCAGTTCACAGGCTGACACTCTATCCACCAAGCCAAACCGGCTAGGGCAAGTCCATTATATTTTAACAACTCCATGTTAGGTATTTTATTGTGAATGCTCCTGAATGTTATCATTGAATCCTCATTTGGACATCTAAAACTGTCTCCTTCAAACTAGGCTTCTGTTCTGTCACTGCTCATTTGTCCCTTCCATTGTTATTCTTCCTTTCTTCTCTACATTTTTACGATATGGAAATGGCTGCAAGAGATTAGGATAATTCATTCCCCAAATAAATAGCTTCAGGCTTTAGTCTTCACATCCAATATTTTAAAAGCTTGAAGACTTTTTAGAGAGTCTGTGTGAGTCTGAAGAAAAGGTTTCAATGGGAATCAAAATGTGTTCGTGAGAAAATCTGCACCATATTGATAGTGGCACTTTTGTTCTGAGGCCTTGGTAATAGGCGAAATTGAAGAATGCCATTAGAGTTACTGACTTGAAACATATCCAGCATTACTTTGTTAAAGTGTTCTGTGCTGCAGCAAGAATACATTTTTAATAGCCAGACACTTGGCCATCTTCACTGCATAAATATGATTTTAAATGTTATAGAAAAGAACATGTACACATGTACCATTATGTGCACTTTAAAAGAAGGAATTTGCTATTTGGCCTTGATTAGCACCATTTCCTAATTATAGAATAAAATTTTTTTCACACTTTGTCATTGTGTAAAAGGGACTCAAGTAAAATGCACCCCTCCCCCAAACTGAAGATTTATAATTAAAGAGCTGTCTGCTGAACTATTGAGTTTATTCATGATAGAATTCATTCACCTTCCAGTGTCTTTTCCCATGAGAGACTGGGGGGAAAAAAAAGTAAGAATCAGGTATTCCTCTGCAATTCAGATTACAAAATAAACCAAATACTTGCACCAACTCATACTTTGAAAGCCCATGAATATCTTTGTTAAGAAAAAGTGACACATTGTTCATGAAACCCAAAAGGTTTCTAAAAGTGAAGGTTTGCTTTTATACTTTAAAATCCTCTTGAAAGATTTCTAGTGCAGTGTGACCTCAATTCCAATTAAGATGAACTCACTAGGTTTCAGTAGATCGTGACTCCTTGTTGACAGCACCCATATCTTGTGTTTTTTTTTTTCCCCTTGTATCCCCTAACAGCACAGGGCTGAAAACATCAACTGTATCCAAAAATTATTGAATGGGTTTGATTTAATAGAGAAACAAAGAAGGTTCAGTATAGAAACCTTATAAGTTGGTTGAGAAATGCTTCTGTCCTAGACTTGAATAAACTAGCATTTATTGGGAAAGTGCATATAATTAATTTGAAAGAATGAATGGCAGAGCGGTTTCATCAAAAATAATGATGTGGTTTGTTGAGATTTTTAAAGTTAATCATAGATTATCCTCTGCACTACTGCTATCAATGGTGGATCAAAATTGCAAAGCCATAACCATATGTGTGTGTGTGTGTGTGTGTGTGTGTGTGCGTGCGCGTGTGCGTGTGCGTGCCTCATATATACCGTAAGTAGGCCATTGTGTTTAATTTGGAACAGGTGACTCAGACTATTCATCACTAATAATTATTTTGTCTTATGAGCTGAAAGGTAGGAGTCAATTAGAATGATTCTGCTCATGATTTTTCTGTGGATTACAGTGCATTTGAAGCTATTTTTTGGATTTGAGGTTTTTTTCTGACTGATAAATTTTTAGAAACGTGTTTGAGGGAAGACTTATTTTCTGACTTTGGATATGAACTTTTTCACTTGTCTAGAAAGATTTTCATTTAAACTTTTTAAGTCTGCATTTGTATCTATTGTAGACTCATTTCAGCAGCACTGTATTTTCTCTTCCATGACTCTCATTTGAAGCTGTGGATTCTTTTGTGATATTTGAATTTAAAAATGTAACTTTATAATAAAAAATCACATTATTTAGCCAGAACCGGTTTGGCTCAGTGGATAGAGCATCGGCCTGCGGACTGAAGGGTCCCAGGTTCGATTCTGGTCAAGGGCATGTACCTTGGTTGCGGGCACATCCCCAGTAGGGGGCGTGTAGGAGGCAGCTGATCGATGCTTCTCTCTCATTGATGTTTCTAACTCTCTCTCCCTTCCTCTCTGTAAAAAATCAATAAAATATATATTTTTAAAAATCACATTATTTAAAATAGTTTAATTTTTTAATTTTAAAAAATTCGGAAACAAGATGAAGATTTTATAATAATTTCTTCCTCCGTGAAACAAATCAGTTAAAAGGTCCCAGGTCTTGGTGTGTATTTATATAGAGAGGTAGTATGAATATAGAAACATATTTAGATCATCTCTGTTTTTCAAGTTTATTTTTCCAGAAAAGGTAAAGATTATGCAAAAATTACCGTGGAGAATTGGGGCTGGGACTGAGACATAGGCGTGAGAGTTACAACAGGCACTTTGAATACTGACAAAGACATGACTCTCAAGGTAATTGCAATCCACTAGTACAGTTTGACGCTAGACCTTTAAAATGTCCTCTATCTTTCCTTACCAACCATCAAGACTCTCAGTGGAGAAAGTCATAAAGTCACCAGTCCCTGCCTAATCAGCTGTTATAGTCAATATTTTTCTCTTCATTCCTTTCCACCATTCTGCTGTACCCCAAAATGATATAATATTTGAAAAATAATTACTTCACTGGAAACGTTTGGAGATTCTTTCTCTGAAGTAAAGTAACAAGAGCTACACTGGGAAAAGGCTGTTGTTAAGGAAGATCTCCAGATATGTTAAAAGAAAAAAATAACCCAGCCAGCATGGCTCAGTGGTTGAGCATGGACCCATGAACCAAGAGGTCATGGTTCAATTCCCAGTGTGGGGTTACACACACACACACACACACACACACACACACACACATGCACCTGTATGAAAATTCATGCACTGGAGGAGGGTGTCCCTCAGCCCGGCCTGCCCCCTCTCATAGTCCAGGAGCCCTCAGGGGTGGGAAGCGACCCAGCGATCAGGGGAAGATGACACCCCATCACACCTCTGCTGCTACCGTTGCTGGTAGCACAAGTCTTGGCCAGCCCTGGTTACCTGAGCCTCAGGCGGCCCTGGATGGCTGGGCAGCCGGCATCTGAGGCTAGACTGCACCTTTGTCCAGCCCTGGGTGGCTGGGAGGCTGAGGGGACTGGGGGACTCCAGAGGCAGGCACACAGAGCGGCTGGGCCCACCTGGGGTGGGCCTGGCCTTGCCACGCCTGCCACCCCGGTGGGGCTCACGGGACTGGGTGCTGCCATCTTGTGAATGTGTGCACCATCATCTTTGAGGGCGTGGCAGTCAATTAGCATATTCCTCCTTATTGGCTGTGGGTGCCACCATTTTTGAGGGCAGGGCAGTCAATTAACATATTTCCTCCTTATTGGCTATGGGTGCTGCCATCTTTGAGGGTGGGGCAGTCAATTAGCATATTCCCTCATTGGCTGTGGGCACTGCCATCTTTGCAACAGCATGAGGGTCAATTAGCATATTCCCTCTTCATTAGATAGGATAGATATCAGTCATAGTTATTATTTTTTAATCTAAGTAGCAGGTCAGTTTAAGGTATTACTGAAATAAATAAATAAATTGGCAGACATAAAAGATACATATCTAAGACTATGCTATGGAGAAATTTTAAAACATTTCATTAATATTGATAACAATATCATTTTAGGCTATGGTTTGAAGTATCAATATAGAAGAGAGATTTATTTGTAAACAGAAACTGGTAATTTAATTGGAAAAGCAAGTTAATAAAAAGCTACACAAGAATTTTTATTTTACAATATAGTATTCTAATCATGTAAACTGTATTGCTTTGTCACAATTCATAAAGACTAGCAAAAATTTTTAGGTAGTGTGATATATCTCATTAGTTTGATATTTTTATTGAGGTATAATTGGCATATAATATATTATTTCTAGGTGTACAACAAAATGACCCGAGATGTGTATACACTGCAAAATAATCACCACAATAGCTCTAGTTCCCATCCATAACTCTATAAAGTTAAAAATTTTTCTTGTGATAAGAACTCTTAAGATTTACTCTGTTACCAATTAAAAATATACAATACAATATTATTGACTATACTTATTATTCTGTACATTACATCCCATGACTTAATTATTTTATAACTGGAAGTTTGTACCTCTTGACCCCTTTCACCCATTTGGCTCATCCCCTAATCCCCCTCCCCTCTGGCAACCACAATATGTTCCATGTATATGTGAGTTTTGTTTTGTTTTTCGATTCCACATACAAGTGATATCATACCGTACTTGTCTTTCAGAACATATTTCCTTTAGCATAATGCCCTCAAGATCCATTTATTTTGACACAAATTTCAAGATTTTATTCTTTTTTATGGCTGAGTAGTATTTTGCATATACCACAATTTATTTATCCATTCATCCATCAATGGAAAGCTGAAGGTTGTTTCCTTATCTTGGCTATTGTAAATAATGCTACAATGAACATAGGGGTGAATATATCTTTTGGAATTTGTATACTTGATTTCTTTGGATAAATACCCTGAAGTAGAATTGCTAGATCATATAGTAGTTCTATTTTTAATTTCTTGCATAATCTCCATACTGTTTTCCATAGTGGCTGCAGCAATTTACATTTCTACCAGTGTTGTATGAGGATTTCCTTTTTTCTATATCTTCTCCAACACTTGTTATGTCTTGTCTTTTTTATTTTATTTTATTTTATAAATTTTTATCGATTTCAGAAAGGAAGGGAGAGGAGGAGAGAGATAGAAACATCAATGATGAGAGAGAATCATTGATCGGCTGCCTCCTGCACACCCCCAACTGGGGGTTGAGCCCACAACCTGGGCATGTGCCCTTGACTGGAATTGAACCTGGGATCCTTCAGTCCACAGGCCAACGCTCTATCCACTGAACCAAACCAGCTAGGGCAGTCTCGTCTTTTTTATAATAGCCATTCTGACAAACGTGAGGTGATATCCTATTGTGGTTTTGATTTTCACTTCTCTGATGATTAAGGATCTTGAGCATTTTTTCATGTATGTATTGGCCATTTGGATGTCTTATTTGGAAAAGTGACTATTTAGATTCTCTGCTCATTTTTAATTGGATTCTCTTTGGGGTTTTTTTGATATTGAGTTATAGAAGTTCTTTATAGATTTTGGATATTAACCCTTATCTAATAGATCAATTGCAACTATTTTCTCCTATTCATTTGGTTGCCTTTTTATTTTGTTCTTTCGTTTGCTGTGCAGAAGCCTTTTTATTTGATGTAGTCTTTTTTTTAATTAAATCTTTATTGTTCAGATTATTACATTTGTTCCTCTTTTTTCCCCTCATAACTCCCCTCCTCCCAGTTCCCGCCCCACCCTCCACCCTCACTCCCCACCCACTGTCCTCATCCATAGATGTACGATTTTTGTCCAGTCTCTTCCCGTACCCCCACACTCCTTCCCCCCCAAGAATTGTCAGTCCACTCCTTTTCTATGCCCTTAATTCTATTATATATTCACCAGTTTATTCTGTTCATCAGATTATTTATTCACTAGATTTTTAGATTCACTTGTTGATAGATGTGTATTTGTTGTTCTTAATTTGTTTCTTTACCTTTTTCTTCTTCTTCCTCTTCTTAAAAGATCCCT